>NC_133656.1:139394626-139566844 GCF_009905375.1 Apium graveolens | reverse complement strand
TTCCCGGAAATCCACAAGATACGGAGAGAATTGAGTATAAGGTAACAGGATAAAAAGGATTTAAATTAAGGATTATATAGAGGATCATAAAAAAGGAATATAATGTATTGAGAAAGGTTAAGGGAACCTAAGTAATAAGATCCCGGGTAGATCCTTCAAACGATAAACGAGAACGAAAGTTAAGCGAACCGTATAACAGATCAGCGGTCATTAGGCAAACGATTAGGAAGTTAATCAAAGGGATTAATGGGAATGATGTCATCCAACCAATAGAAAGAAGACAAGGAAGGAAGGATGACATCATGAGGATGAGGTAAGCATGACATGGGAAGGAAGGAGGTGTGGTTGAATAAGAACCACACAAATTAAGGGCAAGGTAGTAATTTGCTAAATCAAATACAAATCAAGTCAACCAAGCTAGCAAAATCATTTCATCAAAAATCAAAACAACCAAGGCATTTGTTCTTCACTTTGCTCTCGGCTTTTACACATTTCAAGGCTAGATTTTTCAAAAATCAAGATCCAAGCATCCTAAATTGGTAAGAAAATTCCCTAATCATCTTTATGCTTAGTTATGGCTATATCATGAGTTTAAGCCATTAATTCTTTCTCTAACTTCTTCATTTAATCAAAGAAGAAGACAATGAATAGTGTTTTCAAGTTTTTAACTTGAACTTTTTCTTGTTTTTCTTGAAGATCCAAGCTTTCCTAAGGCTTCTCAAAGCTTCTTAAGGCTTCCTAGCTCCACCCACCACTTCAAGGAAGGTATACCATTTCCAAACCCTAGGTTCATATATATTATAAGGTGATTTTGATGAGTGGGATGCTATTGTAGTTGTTGTTATGATTTAGAGTTTGAGATTTGGTATGGTAGTGTAATGGAATGGTAATTTTGTGGTTTTGATTTTAAGGAACTTAAGTATGATTAAAGTTAGGTTTAAGCATATGTATGAATGATTAAAATTGAATTGGTTGGGATTGTTATGATGTGATAAGGATGGATGTTTGTTGTGTGTTGGATTTGAGGATGGTTTGGGTTGATTGTGGATGGTTTAAAAATTTGGAAATCGCGTAAACATAGCCGTCGTAACGTCCGATTTTCTTTGGACTGTTTTTGTGCATAGCATTAGGACCCGAGAACCCCCTGCTAGATTATGACCACTGCCATGTTTAGATAGCTCATGTTACGAGCTTCGTTTTGATATGTAGTTCGTTCGATTCCGATGCACGGTTTAGGAGAAACGACCGTTTCAAGTAACGGCGTTTCGCGAACGAAACTTTTTCCCTCGCCTTACTTTGAAACATAGGTTAAAGACCAAAAAGGGTTAATTAATGTGTGAAACATTTATGGTAAGTGTGTTAGGCAGTTGGTAAGTCATTCGCGAAGGAATCGCTTTAAAACTCGTAAGGTTAAATTATTAAAAATGGCGGAGCCGAGGGTACCCGAGTGACTTAAGCGAATCGGTGAGCGCCAAACAAGCGTTAGAGTCTAAGTTAGTTAAAGTATAGGTTTACAAGTGATTTTGGTTTAATTCCAACTTACTTGTTGTTTATAGGTGATCAGACTCGTCCCGAGCCTTTCTCACCCCCAAGTCGCTCAGGCAAGTATTCTATCCGTTATACTGTTGTTGTGATGAATATATGTATTTGCATTATCTCGCGATAGATGCATGTTGGATAATTAGCAAATGATGCGATATATTGTAGCATGTGATATAGTATGTATGCATGCCTGTTTCATATTCTTGGAATATATATCTGTTGGTTCAGTTGATAATACCTATGCTAGAGGATAGCGGTAACTTGTGTATACCCTTAGTATAGGGACCCAAAGGTGAACATATTTCCAAACCGGGAGTCGATGTTCCCGAGTATATTATATATATATATATTTATATATATATATATGGTTATAGTTTTTTTTAAAACTATGGATCGAATAAGGTTTATTCGATAACTTTAACTTTATTTTATTATTGAATATTATTTCGAATATTATTCGAAGGCGTATGACTCCTTTTATTATTTATTGAATATTATTTGAATATTCATTTGAGGATGTATGACTCCTTTATTTTATTTAATGAATATTATTTATACTATTCATTCGAGGTATTATGACTCAGCTTATTTTATTTATTGAGCATTATTTGAATATTCATTTGAGGATCTATGACTCCGATTATTTGCTGAAATATATTCTTTATTTTATTAAAGAATAAGATGTCAATAATCAAACTTATTTTCGATTATTCAAATAAAGATAATACTTTCATATAAGTATATCTTTGGTTATTTAATACTCGTTTCAAGTATAAGTTTTAAAACTTCTACTTCAATTATTTTTATAAAGATTATTCTTTATGGGAATATTATTTAATTAATAATATTCAGTCATTTTCTAAATATTCTGGGGACTGATTTACTTCATTAAATCAGCTTTACTCCAAACACTCTATAAAGTGTTTTCGAGTCTTCAAAATGATTTTTAAAAGATAGAGCGGATCCCAAAACTCATTTTTATATTTAAGATCTTCCTTTTAAGGGGATTTAAATACTCGTTCAAAACTTGAGGGATCCGGCTCAGTGGTGTATTTTATATTCGCAACAAGGTCGCAGTTTTGGTAAATGAATTGATTACTTACCCAACGTTCGGGAAGTAAGTCCATCTATTGAGTCGGCATAAGCAACATGGGCGCAGTGGGCGTCCATGATAGTGTAAGTGGCTCAGTGGGAGTCCATCAAATGCATAAGTGGCTGAGTGGCAGTCCAGCATAAGGTCCTAATTATGACCAGGGTGATGACCAGTGGGGAATTCGTCCATCTACTAGTAGAAAAGGTTACTAATGGGTATCTTTGCCTGATCAGCAAGATATCTAGTTTATGCCAAAATTCTTTTCCTTTCCAAAATTCATTGGATGTTTCAAACTCTGTTCATACTTTACATAACAGAGGTTCCAGGAAATGTTTTCGGGATATATATATGTGGATATATATATATCGGGACTAAATAAAGTATCTCATAACTTTTTCATTCAATAATATTTCAAAGATTGAATCCATTCAAGTCTTAACTTGTGGTCTCATCTATGGGATGTTTTTCTTAAAACTCTTTATACTTTGAACAGTGGTAGTTCAAGTAAGCTTTATAGATGATATAAGTGTAGTGAAGTATTTGGTAACTTCATTTCTTGTTTTTACTTATATCTAGTAAGTAATTATCTTACGCACGATAAAGATTCTATTAAGTATCCATTTAGATACTTATATTATTGTTATCACTATATATTATCTTGCGAGCTGTAAGGCTCACTCTTGTTTTATTTCTTCATCACACAACAACAGTTAGGAGAGATGGCCAGACTCCAGCAGACCCAGCGCAAGCGCGTGGGAAGCGCCCCGCGTCTTCCCGATGATGTTGTAGCTGCTATAGCTGCAGAGGTAGATCTATTGTAGATCCTACTATCTACTTTTGAGAATCAAATTATGTATAATTATAACTTGTGGCAGATAATGGCAATTAACTGTAAATTTATCAAGTAATCATTTTGGGTTGTAATAATTTTAAATTGTGGATTCAAAGACTTGTACTTATTTCAATTTCATCTCTGAGACTATAACGGGTTGTGGTGTGTGTTAGTGTGGGGTCACAGCATAAGGTTATTTTTATTAATTAAGTGAAGTGATATTGTGGAAAGAAAGACCGTGACAACCCGGATCCCCGACCCCGGATCTGGGGGTGTTACAGAAATGGTATCAGAGCTAAGCGTTATAAACCTCAGAGATGATGCGACGATATAATAATAAACTCACAAAGATAATAAGAACTCTTGCCAAGTTCATGGTCGGACTACTTAAAGTAGTGCTGACAGTTAAAACCCTTACGGGAACCCTTATAAGTATCATGATAGTAACTTAGCTCGTTTAATGTGTAGGCGCCTGAGATAGAGGACCCAGAGATGTTCGAGCGTGAGCATGATGAGGCATTGCTAGATGTTGAGGATCAGGAGGAGCCTGAGATGGAGGAGGATGAGGAGGACCCCCCAGAGGAGCCTGAGACGGAGGTCATTGCTGTTTCAGATGAGGAGGACCCCTCAGAGGAGTCAGAGACAGAGGTTATTGCTATTCCAGATGAGGAGGACCCGGATGAGGTCCCAGTAGCTGAGGAGCGTGTTGGATCTATGGTAGTGTATGCTGGTATCCCTTTACCCACACTTCCGGTGGTCAGAGCCCCTACCCCTCCACCACTATCTTGGATTCCTGATGATGACAGCTCAGAGACCCATACTTCCGAGCCTAGGCAGACCGAGGAGGCACCCTCAGCGGCTCCGGATTCACCACCTCTTGACCCTGCCCAGAGGCAGTCTTCGTTAGCTCATGGATATGTTCAGGATGTTCTGAGGACCCGAGTGGCTGTTGCCGAGGCCCGACTGGATGAGGCCAGGAGGGAGTTGGATGCAGAGAGGGCGGGTAGGCGTACCCGAGCTTATGAGACCAGGGCTTCTATACCCCGATCCTTGAGGAGGGAGCTTACGGGGATAGAGCTCACGTCCCGAGCGAGACTCAGATCTCTCCAGGGGGACAGGCATGGTAGGATCTCCAGGCGGCAGGCCGACTATATCTTCCGTCGTGCGATGGAAAGGGTTTGGGAGCTGACCCGCTCCGGTGTGTGATTCAGGATTGATGATGGAATAGTCTAGTTGTCTAGTTAGCCGAGGCCTTAGTAAGAGCCAATTTTCCGGGATAGTTGACTTGTATATAGCATCCCTTTTTCTGACTAGACAGATAGACTCTTGTGTATCACTTTTGGGACAGATGACTGTAGCACTGTTGTACTTTTGACCAGATCAAACTATGTATTTCTCGCATTATGTATATATTTGTTTCCTTTCGGTTCAGTTCCATAGTGACGGGATCACTGTTTTATTATTATATTTACTGCACTTCGTATTAGAACTTTCTTAAAATAATAGAATTGCGATATACGTTCTCCCCATTATAAGAGCTGTGCAAGGCACAATGTTGTATATGATTGTGACCTAACGTTGAATTTTTCCCAATAATTGTTTTTATTATTATCAGAATCATGCCGCCAAGAAAGATTGGAACTAGGGCGAACCCTGGGTCTGAGGACCAGGGAAGCCATAATCAGGACAATAGAAACCAAGAACACAGTGAAGAGGAAGATGAGGATTATGTGGAACAGGATGACTCCCTGTATGAAAAGGAAGAGGAAACATATGATGTTGAGGGATTTGAGATAGAGGCTGAAGAAGGAGAAACCGAGGTTGAGCAACCAGTACCAAACCCAGGCATGGATCCCATGAGCCAGTTCATGCAACTCCTAAGACAGAATTTGGAACGTCAACCCAACCCACCCCCTCAAGGAAGTAACAATGTTGTGGCAAACTCTTTCAGGGCTTTTAAGTCCCTTAAGCCCCCTGAGTTCCACGGATCAGCCGACCCAGTTGAGGCAAGGGCATGGTTAAAGGAAATGGAGAAATCTTTTGAGATTTTGAGTACCGAGGAGGCACAGAAGACTGTATTTGCTACCTACCTTCTGAAAGGAGAAGCTAACTACTGGTGGGAGGCCAAGAAAAACATGGAGACAGGTGCTATTATAACCTGGGAGAGATTTAGTCAGTTGTTTCTGGGGAAGTATTTCCCGAGGTTTATGGAAAGCCAGATGGAGCTCAAGTTCTTGGAGCTAAAGCAGAATAACTTGTCTGTAGCAGAGTACGAGGCGAAATTTACTGAGTTATCAAGGTTTGTGCCGGAGTTTGTGAGCACCGAGGAAAAGAAAGCTAGGAGGTTTCAGCAGGGACTGAAACCGTGGATTCAGAATAGGGTGGCAATCCTTGAGCTTACGGACTATGCCACTCTGGTGCAAAAGGCAACGATTGTAGAAGTTGGAAGTGAACAGATGCAGAAGGAAAGAGAGGAGAAAGGAATAAAGAGGAAAAGTATGAGCACGGGTGGAGGTTCCGCAGGAAGGAGCTTCCCAACTAGATTTAATCGAGGAGCAGTGTCCCTGCCAGGAAGGAACACTGGGTTTAAGCGACCAATGAGTGTGAGTGTGAGCCAGGGCGGCCAGAAGTCAAGAATGTCCTATTCCAACCAGTCTCGACCCCCATTGCCAGCCTGTAACATATGTGGAAGGAATCACACGGGGGAGTGTAAAGAAAGGCCAGTAACCTGCTTTAAGTGCGGTCGGGAAGGCCACTATTCAACTAGGTGCCCATCATCAACCCCTGCCGTCGTTCCAACCACCAATTGTCATCGGTGTGGACGCCCGGGTCATTGGAAGAAGGAATGCCCAATGAACAAACCAGCAGCTTCGGGAGCAAGCAGGGCTGCTTCTAATAAGCCACCTACTGCGAGGACTTTCAACATGACAGTCCAGGATGCTATGAAAGATTCAGATGTGATAGCAGGTACCCTTTCTCTAAATTCAGTCAGTGCAAATGTTTTATTTGATTCGGGAGCAACTAAATCTTTTATATCAAAGGACTTTGCGCGTAAGTTAAGACTTAAGGCTAAACCCTTGATAGAACCCTTACAAGTAGAAATAGCCAATCATGAAATTATTCCTGTTAACCAGATTCACCCCGCCTGTGAGATAGGCATAGGGGAGCAATCTTTCAGTGTTGATCTGATTCCTTTTAAATTAGGGGAGTTTGATGTGATTTTGGGAATGGACTGGCTATCTAGCAACGATGCTCAGATAGACTGTAAAGGGAAGAAAGTTAAGTTAAATATCCCCGGGAAGAAAGAAGTTATATTTAGAGGAAAGAGGCAGACGCAGAAATTTTTGACTATGGCCCAGGCCAAAAGGATGCTACGAAAAGGAAGTGAGGCCTACCTAGCCTATGTGGTGGACACGCAGAAGGAGGTGCCCAACTTACAAGATATTCCAGTAGTCAACGAATTTGAAGATGTATTCCCACAAGACCTTCCGGGATTACCACCCGATAGAGTGATTGAATTTGCTATTGAGTTGGCCCCAGGGACGGCGCCAGTTTCAAAAGCACCTTACCGGTTAGCCCCGTTAGAAATGAAGGAATTAGCTATCCAATTGCAGGAACTCTTGGATAAGGGTATGATAAGACCCAGTGTGTCCCCGTGGGGAGCACCAGTTTTATTTGTTAAGAAGAAAGATGGGAGCATGAGGTTGTGCATAGACTATCGAGAGTTGAACAAGCTAACCATAAAGAACCGGTACCCATTACCTAGAATAGACGATCTGTTCGACCAGCTAAAGGATGCTGTTTATTTTTCCAAGATCGACCTGAGAACTGGATATCACCAACTAAAGATTAAACCCGAAGATATTTCCAAGACAGCGTTCCGTACCAGGTATGGGCATTATGAGTTCTTGGTAATGTCCTTTGGATTAACCAACGCCCCAGCGGCTTTCATGGATTTAATGAATAGAGTATTTAAGAAGTACTTGGACAAGTGTGTGATAGTTTTTATCGATGATATTTTGATCTACTCAAGGACTGAGGCAGAACATGCAGAGCATTTGAGGATAGCTCTAGGAATACTCAGAGAGGAGCAGTTATATGCCAAATTCTCGAAGTGTGAATTCTGGCGGAATGAAGTACAGTTTTTAGGACATGTGATCAATAAAGAAGGAGTATTGGTCGACCCCTCCAAGATAGAGGCGGTCTCAAATTGGGAAAGGCCAACCACACCCACAGAGGTAAGGAGTTTCATAGGATTGGCCGGCTACTATCGTAGATTTGTACAGGACTTTGCGAAGATCGCAGCCCCTTTGACACGACTTACTCGTAAGACAGAGAAGTTTGAATGGACGGAGAAATGCGAGAACAGTTTTCAGGAATTAAAGAAGAGGTTGATAACGGCTCCGGTATTGGCATTGCCGGACGGAAAAGGAGATTTTGTGATATATAGTGACGCGTCGCACAAAGGATTAGGATGTGTGCTTATGCAGCACGGTAAAGTTATCGCGTATGCGTCGAGACAACTGAAGGAATACGAGGTTAGATATCCTACTCATGACCTTGAGCTCGCGGCAATAGTATTTGCTTTAAAAATTTGGAGGCACTACTTGTATGGAGAGAAGTGCGAGATTTTCACAGACCATAAGAGCCTCAAGTACATATTTACGCAGAAAGAGCTCAACATGCGCCAGAGGAGATGGTTAGAACTAATCAAGGACTATGATTGTGAGATTCTCTATCATCCAGGGAAAGCCAATGTGGTGGCTGATGCCCTTAGTAGAAAGGAAAGACTCCGAATGATAACGACTTCGGAAGAGTTGATAAGGGATTTTGAGAAAATGGAAATAGAGGTAAAGGTAACCGGAACCGGAACTGAAAAGCTTTTTGAGATCTCAATGCAGCCAGAGTTATTGGAAAAAATCAGATTGTGCCAGGAGAAAATAATGAATGAAGGCAGAAAGTCAATGACTGGAGAGGAGATCCATACTGAAAAAGATGATAAGGGGATAATGAGGTACTCCTACCGAATTTGGGTTCCGAATGTTCAAGAACTTAAAAATGAGATTTTGGACGAAAGCCATAGTTCGAGGTATTCCATTCACCCGGGAAGTACCAAGATGTATAGGGATTTGAAGGAATATTACTGGTGGCCCAACATGAAGAGGGACGTAGCAGAATGGGTAAACAAGTGTTTGACTTGCCAAAGAGTAAAGGCAGAGCACCAGAGACCCAGTGGACTTTTGCGACCCCTGGAGATTCCCGAATGGAAATGGGAACAGATAGCGATGGATTTTGTTGTAGGCTTGCCAAGGACGAAAGCCAATCACAACGCCATTTGGGTAATTATAGACCGACTGACAAAGTCAGCTCATTTCATTCCTATCAATGAGAGATACACAGTCGATAGACTGGTGGACATTTACCTTAAGGAAATAGTAACGCGACATGGAGTCCCAGCGTCCATTGTCTCAGACCGAGACCCAAGGTTCAACTCCAGATTTTGGAGGAGCTTTCAGGAATGTGCGGGGACCAAGTTAAATATGAGTACCGCGTACCATCCCCAGACGGATGGACAGAGTGAAAGGACCATCCAGACACTAGAGGATATGTTGAGAGTCTGTGCAATAGACCTTAAAGGAAGTTGGGATGATCACTTGCCGTTGATCGAGTTTTCTTATAACAATAGCTTTCATGCTAGCATCGGAATGCCGCCTTATGAGGCCCTGTACGGAAGAAGGTGTCGATCTCCCTTATACTGGGATGAAGTAGGAGAGCGGAAGATGCTCGGACCCGAAGTGGTCCAAAGGACCAAAGATATAGTGGATCTTATCAGAGGGCGACTTGTAGCAGCCCAAGACAGACAAAAGAAATATGCAGACCTAGCCCGAAAGGACAAGGAATATGAAGTAGGGGACTTAGTATTGCTGAAAGTATCCCCTTGGAAGGGATTAATGAGGTTCGGAAAGAAGGGAAAACTAAGCCCAAGATACATTGGACCTTTTGAGATATTAAGACGGATTGGAAAGTTAGCTTACGAGCTAGCCCTACCCCCTAATTTGCAACAAGTTCATAATGTGTTCCATGTGTCAATGCTAAGGAGGTATCATCGGGATGCCAGGCACATAGTGGAGTACGAGCAGGTGGATATGCAGCCAGATCTAACTTACGTGGAGAAGCCAGTAAGGATCATAGATAAGAAGGAGCAGGTGCTTCGGAACAAGGTGATCAAGCTAGTCAGAGTACTATGGCAGAATCATAATGCGGAAGAATCGACTTGGGAACTAGAGAGCGCAATGCTAGAAAAGTACCCCCATTTGTTTTCTGTTTGATTCCGGGACGGAATCCTTTTAAGGAGGGGAGACTGTAATAACCCCAAAAATTTTCAACTTTTTGTAACCCTTGTGAATAGTGTTTTAGCTGAATGAGAAAACTTTTCACGCCACACTATGTAGGGGTTCTGTTATGGATATTCTGGGATTTTATTAGTACTCTATGAAGTATATAAGTGTATGTAAATATCGTCAGAATCCAATTCCGAACACTTTGGTTTTTCCCGGAAATCCACAAGATACGGAGAGAATTGAGTATAAGGTAACAGGATAAAAAGGATTTAAATTTAAGGATTATATAGAGGATCATAAAAAAGGAATATAATGTATTGAGAAAGGTTAAGGGAACCTAAGTAATAAGATCCCGGGTATGATCCTTCAAACGATAAACGAGAACGAAAGTTAAGCGAACCGTATAACAGATCAGCGGTCATTAGGCAAACGATTAGGAAGTTAATCAAAGGGATTAATGGGAATGATGTCATCCAACCAATAGAAAGAAGACAAGGAAGGAAGGATGACATCATGAGGATGAGGTAAGCATGACATGGGAAGGAAGGAGGTGTGGTTGAATAAGAACCACACAAATTCAAGGGCAAGGTAGTAATTTGCTAAATCAAATACAAATCAAGTCAACCAAGCTAGCAAAATCATTTCATCAAAAATCAAAAACAACCAAGGCATTTGTTCTTCACCTTGCTCTCGGCTTTTACACATTTTCAAGGCTAGATTTTTCAAAAATCAAGATCCAAGCATCCTAAATTGGTAAGAAAATTCCCTAATCATCTTTATGCTTAGTTATGGCTATATCATGAGTTTAAGCCATTAATTCTTTCTCTAACTTCTTCATTTAATCAAAGAAGAAGACAATGAATAGTGTTTTCAAGTTTTTAACTTGAACTTTTTCTTGTTTTTCTTGAAGATCCAAGCTTTCCTAAGGCTTCTCAAAGCTTCTTAAGGCTTCCTAGCTCCACCCACCACTTCAAGGAAGGTATACCATTTCCAAACCCTAGGTTCATATATATTATAAGGTGATTTTGATGAGTGGGATGCTATTGTAGTTGTTGTTATGATTTAGAGTTTGAGATTTGGTATGGTAGTGTAATGGAATGGTAATTTTGTGGTTTTGATTTTAAGGAACTTAAGTATGATTAAAGTTAGGTTTAAGCATATGTATGAATGATTAAAATTGAATTGGTTGGGATTGTTATGATGTGATAAGGATGGATGTTTGTTGTGTGTTGGATTTGAGGATGGTTTGGGTTGATTGTGGATGGTTTAAAAATTTGGAAATCGCGTAAACATAGCCGTCGTAACGTCCGATTTTCTTTGGACTGTTTTTGTGCATAGCATTAGGACCCGAGAACCCCCTGCTAGATTATGACCACTGCCATGTTTAGATAGCTCATGTTACGAGCTTCGTTTTGATATGTAGTTCGTTCGATTCCGATGCACGGTTTAGGAGAAACGACCGTTTCAAGTAACGGCGTTTCGCGAACGAAACTTTTTCCCTCGCCTTACTTTGAAACATAGGTTAAAGACCAAAAAGGGTTAATTAATGTGTGAAACATTTATGGTAAGTGTGTTAGGCAGTTGGTAAGTCATTCGCGAAGGAATCGCTTTAAAACTCGTAAAGGTTAAATTATTAAAAATGGCGGAGCCGAGGGTACCCGAGTGACTTAAGCGAATCGGTGAGCGCCAAACAAGCGTTAGAGTCTAAGTTAGTTAAAGTATAGGTTTACAAGTGATTTTGGTTTAATTCCAACTTACTTGTTGTTTATAGGTGATCAGACTCGTCCCGAGCCTTTCTCACCCCCAAGTCGCTCAGGCAAGTATTCTATCCGTTATACTGTTGTTGTGATGAATATATGTATTTGCATTATCTTGCGATAGATGCATGTTGGATAATTAGCAAATGATGCGATATATTGTAGCATGTGATATAGTATGTATGCATGCCTGTTTCATATTCTTGGAATATATATCTGTTGGTTCAGTTGATAATACCTATGCTAGAGGATAGCGGTAACTTGCATATACCCTTAGTATAGGGACCCAAAGGTGAACATATTTCCAAACCGGGAGTCGATGTTCCCGAGTATATTATATATATATATATATATATATTTATATATATATATGGTTATAGTTTTTTTTAAAACTATGGATCGAATAAGGTTTATTCGATAACTTTAACTTTATTTTATTATTGAATATTATTTCGAATATTATTCGAAGGCGTATGACTCCTTTTATTATTTATTGAATATTATTTGAATATTCATTTGAGGATGTATGACTCCTTTATTTTATTTAATGAATATTATTTATACTATTCATTCGAGGTATTATGACTCAGCTTATTTTATTTATTGAGCATTATTTGAATATACATTTGAGGATCTATGACTCCGATTATTTGCTGAAATATATTCTTTATTTTATTAAAGAATAAGATGTCAATAATCAAACTTATTTTCGATTATTCAAATAAAGATAATACTTTCATATAAGTATATCTTTGGTTATTTAATACTCGTTTCAAGTATAAGTTTTAAAACTTCTACTTCAATTATTTTTATAAAGATTATTCTTTATGGGAATATTATTTAATTAATAATATTCAGTCATTTTCTAAATATTCTGGGGACTGATTTACTTCATTAAATCAGCTTTACTCCAAACACTCTATAAAGTGTTTTCGAGTCTTCAAAATGATTTTTAAAAGATAGAGCGGATCCCAAAACTCATTTTTATATTTAAGATCTTCCTTTTAAGGGGATTTAAATACTCGTTCAAAACTTGAGGGATCCGGCTCAGTGGTGTATTTTATATTCGCAACAAGGTCGCAGTTTTGGTAAATGAATTGATTACTTACCCAACGTTCGGGAAGTAAGTCCATCTATTGAGTCGGCATAAGCAACATGGGCGCAGTGGGCGTCCATGATAGTGTAAGTGGCTCAGTGGGAGTCCATCAAATGCATAGGTGGCTGAGTGGCAGTCCAGCATAAGGTCCTAATTATGACCAGGGTGATGACCAGTGGGGAATTCGTCCATCTACTAGTAGAAAAGGTTACTAATGGGTATCTTTGCCTGATCAGCAAGATATCTAGTTTATGCCAAAATTCTTTTCCTTTCCAAAATTCATTGGATGTTTCAAACTCTGTTCATACTTTACATAACAGAGGTTCCAGGAAATGTTTTCGGGATATATATATGTGGATATATATATATCGGGACTAAATAAAGTATCTCATAACTTTTTCATTCAATAATATTTCAAAGATTGAATCCATTCAAGTCTTAACTTGTGGTCTCATCTATGGGATGTTTTTCTTAAAACTCTTTATACTTTGAACAGTGGTAGTTCAAGTAAGCTTTATAGATGATATAAGTGTAGTGAAGTATTTGGTAACTTCATTTCTTGTTTTTACTTATATCTAGTAAGTAATTATCTTACGCACGATAAAGATTCTATTAAGTATCCATTTAGATACTTATATTATTGTTATCACTATATATTATCTTGCGAGCTGTAAGGCTCACTCTTGTTTTATTTCTTCATCACACAACAACAGTTAGGAGAGATGGCCAGACTCCAGCAGACCCAGCGCAAGCGCGTGGGAAGCGCCCCGCGTCTTCCCGATGATGTTGTAGCTGCTATAGCTGCAGAGGTAGATCTATTGTAGATCCTACTATCTACTTTTGAGAATCAAATTATGTATAATTATAACTTGTGGCAGATAATGGCAATTAACTGTAAATTTATCAAGTAATCATTTTGGGTTGTAATAATTTTAAATTGTGGATTCAAAGACTTGTACTTATTTCAATTTCATCTCTGAGACTATAACGGGTTGTGGTGTGTGTTAGTGTGGGGTCACAGCATAAGGTTATTTTTATTAATTAAGTGAAGTGATATTGTGGAAAGAAAGACCGTGACAACCCGGATCCCCGACCCCGGATCTGGGGGTGTTACAATTTACTTTGAACGCCTGATCCGGATGCTTAGCAAAAATTTCCACAGCTCAATGTGGAAACACGATTTTGACAATGAACGGTCCTGACCACCTTGACTTAAACTTTCCTGGAAAAAATCGAAGACACGTGTTGAATAATAGAACTTGTTGACCAGGAAAAAATGACTTGTGCACTAACCTCCTATCATGCCATCTCTTGATCTTCTCCTTGTATAATTTATTATTCTCATAAGCCTGTAGTCGGAACTCGTCGAGTTCATTAAGTTGAAGCATTTTCTTCTCTCCAGCAGCTGCCATGTCAAGATTCAGTTTCTTCAAAGCCCAATACGCTTTATGATTTAACTCCGCAGGCAAATGACACGCCTTATCATATACCATCTGGAAAGAAGACATGCCTAGAGGAGTCTTGAATGTTGTTCTGTAGGCCCAAACAGCTTCCTCGAGCTTCAAAGACCAATCTTTCCCTGACGGAATCATAACTTTCTCCAAGATTCGCTTGATCTCTCGATTAAAGACTTCAGCTTGCCCATTAGTTTGAGGGTGATAAGCTGTGGCCACACGATGATTCATATGATACTTTTCCATCAATGCAGTGAACTTGTGCTTGCAGAAATGCGATCCCTAATCACTGATTATGACCCTTGAAGTACCGAAACGTGTGAATATCTGCTTATGAAGAAAATTTATCACCACCTTAGCATCGTTGGTTGGCAAAGCTTTAACTTCAACCCATTTAGACACATAATCCACTGCCAAAAGAATATATTGATTATTGCATGACGAGACAAATAGCCCCATAAAGTCGATTCCCCAAACATCGAAAATCTCAACTTCGAGAAACACATTAAGAGGCATCTCATCCCTCTTGGACATATTTCCAACTCATTGGCAGCGATCACATCTTAACACGAACTGATGAGCATCTTTAAACAAAGTAGGCCAAAAAATCCTGCTTGAAGAAAATGGGCAGCTGTCTTCTCTCCACCATAATGACCACCATACACAGTGGCATGATAATCTCGCAAAATACCCTTCGTCTCACTATACGGAATGCATCTCCTGATAATTTGATATGCTCCCTGTCTGAACAAGAACGGCTCATTCCATCGATACCACTTCACCTCATGTAGAAACTTCTTCCTTTGAGCATAAGAGAGTTCTAGGGAATGACATTACTCACAAGATAGTTCACAATATCTTCAAACCATGGTTCGTCTTCTTGCACCGCAAAAAGTTGCTTATCGGGAAAAGATTCATTGATTAACGTCTTATCGTGTGAAGCTTTACCTTGATCTTCCAGTCATGAGAGATGATCCGCTACCTGATTTTATGTACCTATCATGTCCTTGATTTCCTGATCGAATTTCTGAAGCAATAGAATCCATCGAATCAAGCGAGGTTTTGAAATTTTCTTCAAGACGAAGTATCGAATAACAGCATGATCAGTAAAACCTGTCACTTTTATCCCAAGCAAATAAGATCAAAATTTCTCGAAACCATAGACAATCGCCAAAAGCTCATTCTCAGTAGTAGTGTAATTCAGCTGAGCGCCATTAAGGGTTTTACTAGCATAGTAAACCACATGGAATATGTTCTTCGTCCTCTGGCCAAGAACAACTCTAACTGTAAAATCACTAGCATCACACATCACATATCATCTCGAAGGGCTCATTCCAATCAAATACAGTAATAACAGGTGCTATAGTCAAACTCTTTTTCAAGCTCTTAAAAGCAGCTAGATATTTTTCATCGAATTTGAAGGGAACATCCTTCTCCAACATATTGCACAAGGGTTTAGAGATTTAGGAGAAGTCTTTGATGAATCGCTGATAAAAACTCGCATGACCAAGAAAACTGCGGATTCTTTTAACTGAGATTGGTGGAGGAAGATTTTCAATAACCTCCACCTTGGCCTTATCCACTTCCAGACCCTTGCTAGAGACCTTGTGCTCAAGAATGATACCCTGTTGCACCATGAAGTGACATTTTTCCCAGTTGAGAACTTGATTGGTCTCAACACATCTTTTCAGCACTAAACCAAGATTATGCAAGCACTCCCCGAACACAGAGAAGTCATCCATGAACACCTCCACATTAGTACCAATAATATCTGGGAATATGACCATCATGCATATCTGAAAAGTCACAGATGCACCACAACGTCCGAAAGAAACTCGACGGAAAACGAAAGTGTCAAAAGGACAAGTAAACGTGGTCTTCTCCTGATCTTCTGGGGTAATGTAAATCTGATTATAGCCCGAGTACCCATCCAGAAGACAATAATAATCATGACCAACCAACCTGTTAAGCATTTAATCAATGAATGGAAGTGAGAAGTGATCCTTCCTGGTGGCTTTATTCAGCTTTCGATAGTCCATGCATACTCTCCACCATGTGACTGTCCGAGTAGGAATGAGCTCGTTCTTCTCATTAGCAACAACTGTAACGCCTCCTTTCTTAGGCACACACTGCATCGGGCTTACCCATTAACTGTCAGAAATCGGATAGGTGATCCCTGTTACCAGCCATTTAAGATTTTTCTTCTTCACAACCTCTTTCATGATAGGATTGAGTCTTTTATGTTGTTCAACTGTAGGCTTACTTCCTTCCTCAAGCAGAATTTTATGCATGCAATAAGAAGGGTTGATTCCCTTGATATCTGCCATAGTCCATCCAATTATTGATTTAAACTCTCTCAGAATTCTCAAAAGCTTGTCTTCGTCACTACCTGAAAGGTCAGATATAATAATAACAGGAAAAGTAGATGTATCGCCTAAAAAAGCATACCTCAAATGATCAGGCAGTGGTTTGAGCTCAAGTGGGAGCTTCCTCAATAGATGGTTTGAGACGCTCCTGAGAATTCTTCAACTCTGCTAATCCAAGAGACTCGAATGGAAAATCCAAACTCTTTTTCCATGGAGAAGCATTCAAATACTGCAGCTGCTCTGCCCCTCTTCATCTTCACTATCAGATTCCACTATGAAGGCTCTCTCTAAGGCATCAGTCCTTAGCATTTGATCAAGCTCCGAAGTCACTACAAAGTCGACCAACTCTACTTTCAAGCACTCCTCTTCATCAATAGAAAATTTCATTGCATTGAAGACATCAAAAGTCAAGTCCTGACCCTGAACCCTCATAGTAAGTTCACCCTTCTATACATCGATCAGAGTTCAGCCTGTAGCTAAGAATGATCTTCCCAAGAGAATGGGAATCTTCTTATCTTCCTCGAAGTCCAGAATGACAAAATCAGCAGGGAAGATGAGTTTATCCACCTTAACCAAGACAACCTCCACTACTCCTCATGGATAAGTGATGGAACGATCAGTCAGTTGCAAGGACATGTTTACCGGTTTTGGATCAGGAAGACCAAGTTTCTTGAAAACGGACAATGGCATCAGATTGATGCTAGCTCCCAAGTCACACAAAATCTTTTCGAAAGATAGATTTCCAATGGTAAACGGTATTGTGAAGCTTCCTGGATCTTTAAGTTTAGGAGGAAGTTCCTGTTGCAGCACAACACTGCACTCTTCCGTTAGAGCAACGGTTTCCAACTCCTCGAGTTTTAGCTTCCAAGATAGATAACCCTTCATGAACTTATCATAGCTTGGTATCTGTTCTAGAGTTTCCGAAAAAGGTATGTTAATGTGCAACTTCTTAAAAACTTCCAAAAACTTTGCAAACTGCTTGTCGAACTTCTCCCTCTGAAGCCTTTTAGGATATGGAGGAGGAGGGTAGACTTGTTTATCCCCTGTATTTTGTTCAGGAGGAGTGTTTTCAACAGATTTCTTCTTCGGTTCTGCTTCGTCACCTTTCTGTACAACTGAATCAGCCAAAATTTAATTTCTGAAATTGGGGAGGGTGCGGGCGCACTGCTATAGAGCGGGGGCGTGCTCTCTTTCTGGAATTTTTTTTCAGAATCTTCGTTGTGATGATTTTGGGGGCTCGTGACCTTTCTTGACCTCAGGGGGATTGCCTTAAGCTGTTCTTTGACTTCTCTCTTGCCTGGATTAGCCTCTGTGTCACTTGGAAGAGTTCCTTGAGGTCGGTTCAATAGGGCGTTAGCAATTTGTCCTATTTGATTCGCTATAGTCTTGATCGAAACTGCTTGGCTCTTGCACATAAGCCTCAACTCCTCTAATTCAGATTTTTCATTAGAAGATTGACCGGCACCTCCATGAGATTGTTGTTGCATTCCCTGTGGCTGAAATTGCTGCCTTGGTGTATACTATTGTTGAAAACCAGGAGGATTGAATTGCTTGTTTCCAAACTGTTGGTATGGTTGTTGTGACTGTTGCACACCACCCTGATTATTGCTCCAGCTGAAGTTAGGATGATTGCGGTTGTTAGGATGATAAGTAGCAGGAACAGGTTGTTGCGATCTTTAAAAGTTGCTCACAAACTGAGCTGATTCATAGCACATTGCTCTGTCGCATGTGATCTTACACAAAGCTCACAAACACTCATTATCTGTTGAACACCATAGTTGGTCAGAGAATCGACCTTCATAGTTAACGCCTTTAGCTGAGCAGCGATAGCCGTAACTGTATCCACCTCCAGAATTCCTGCTACCTTGCCTTGTGGTAGTCTCTGAGTTGGATTCTGATATTCATTCACAGCCATCATCTTAATCAGCTCATAAGCTTCCTCATAGCTCTTAGCCCATAAGGCTCCGCCTGATGTTGCATCGAGCATAGGTCTTGATTGTGCTCCCAGACCATTATAAAAGTAACTGATCACCATCCAGTCAGGCATTCCATGATGAGGACACTTCCAAAGTATCTCCTTATAGCGCTCCCAAGCTTCACATAAAGATTCACCATATTGTTGCGCGAACTGAGTAAGAGCATTCCTGATTGTAGCTGTCTTTGTCATAGGGAAGAATTTAGTAAAAAAAATATGAGCAAGATCCTCCCATGTCGCAATAGAACCTGGTAGTAGAGAGTGCAACCAGCTCTTAGCTCTATCCCTCAGAGAGAATAGGAAAAATCTCAGTTTCACAGTATCTTCCGAAACATTATTGAACTTGAAAGTGTCGCAGATTTCGATAAAATCCCTAATGTGCATATTGGGATCTTCCGTTGGAGCACCCCCAAACTGGACTGAACTCTGCACTATCTGAATTATGCCAGGCTTGATCTCAAAGGTATTAGCTGCAATAGTTGGCCTGACAATGCTAGATTGAATGTCATTGATCTTTGGTTAAGAATAATCCATCAATGCTTTTGTTGCTGCTACTGGTTCTCCCATTGCAATGATTACTTCTTCAACTTTTTCAACTTCTTCAAAAACTTCTTTTTCCAAATCTTCAACTTCCTTATCCCCAATTGTTTCCTTACGAGACTGAGAATGTGTTCGCATACAAGCTCTCTAGAGTACCTGAAACACACTAACAAATAAACCTTGTAAGATAAAGAATCCAAGTCAATGAACTTTAACGACCACTGATGAAAAGCACATAAACTAAATTTAACATTGATCCCCGACAGCGGTGCCAAAAACTTGTTCGCAGAAAAATACACGTGAAAATGCACACAAGCGTACGCGATCACAAGTAGTATAAGATTTAAGTCAAGTTCGTTCCCACAGAGATTGGTTTAGGTTAAGTTCAGATTATGCACTTATGCAACAATGTATGATTATCGTTCAAAACTAAGACAAGTAACAAATTCGAGTTAATTAACTACTTAAGAGATTATACTAGCACGCATTAAATAAGAGATTAAAAGTGAATTACTTATATGAGAATAAAATATGGGATTCTAACTTCAATAAATACTTCATTCAAAGTTTATGTCTTTATCAATAGTATGCAATGGTGATGATAACTAATCAGATAACACGAAATTAGTATACGTTATCTTTCGATATATGTATACCCTACTACTGAGCATCCACAATCAAGATAGAAGCCAAATAGACACCAATTATGCTTAGACCCTATATGTCTATAAGATTTGAAAACATAACGGTTTAAGAACAAGTTATCTATTATGATTACATAGGGTGTGTAAGATGGTTAAAATTACACCACGAATCATGCATGTCAATTCATACATAAACCTATGCTAGCATGGCAAGTTCTAAACCACTATATTCAGTGTCGCTTCAATAGAGATTAACAAACAATCTTAGATATTAGCTACGCATCAAAAACGAATAAGCACAACCAAACTAGGAAATCATTAATCACCACACACTAAAGATTTTAAACAATCAATTATTGAAATCCATAAATAAATCCGCTAGAACCCCATGACAACGATTAGTTCATGATCGAACGCATCATCACCATGGGTTCCAATGAAAATATGGTAATAAATAAGTTTAAAATACTACGTAAGAATATATAAAGTACTAGGGTTTAGAACAAGAATAAAACAAGCATTCAAAAGTATCACCTAAATCGAATAATACAAAAGAATGAACTAATATTTTCTTTTCCTTAGACATCTCATGCGCTCTAGGTTTTCTTAATGTTCTCCCTGGGTTCCTTATTATTAAAAACATATTATTTTCATTATATATAAGCCCCTGGATCACCTGGACTCTTCAAATCACCAAATCAAAGTAGAAACAGAATTCTGCAGTAGAATTATGGCGCGGGCGCGCGGCTTCCTAGCCCGGGCCGCTTCTTCCCTGGAAAACATGGCGCGGGCGCGCTCCTTCATGGCGCGGGCGCGCCTGCTTTCTGGAAAAATTCTGCAGCTTCTTGCTTTGGCACTCCAATCTTTGTGCAATCTTCCGCAATTCCATTCCTGACCTCTTATTAGCATAAAATCAATGTAAAGCTCAATTTCACCTCCGACTAATGCCCTTCAACGAATCAACACAAAACACATCAAAAATACCAAATACTTGAGTCCAAACCACCAACTTAAGCCGATATGAAGCTTTCCAAGTGGATATAAATTCCACTTATCACTACTCAAAATACCAATCACTTCTAGCAAAACCCCTCTGAAGAAAATATCAAACCTACCTTCATTTAAGCCATCAATCAAAACTCATTACAGGACTGTTGGGAGAAAACCAAAGAAACTACAAGTTGAAGAAAGGGCTATCTGGAATTGCTATGATCAGACTGATTTTCTACCATTAAACTGGTGCATTATAGATGATGACTACTTTCAACAACCAGCTGAAGAAATAGTCAGTCTGGGTTGTATCTTATATAGAAGTCAAAATATATATTACCAGGATGGTACCTTCACACTACTTGGCATTAACTTAATGGATACACTTTCAGCCACAGAATTTAAAAGAGTGATTAGCTTGATGAAGGATAAGGAGACAATTACAAGGGCTTGGAAGGCTGCGTTGTGTGTATGGATAAGAGAAAGGGATGAAAGAAATGCAAGAGAAAAGGCTGAAAAGGAAGAAAAAGATAGAAAATATGCAGAAAAAATTGCAAGACTTGAATAAAGATCAAATGAGCTCAAGGCAAAGGGGATGAGCAGAATTTCTAAGGATGGACACTTTCTCAACATAAAAGTTGGTAGATTCTCAAGATTTAGAGTTGGTTACTTGAATGGTTATTCATTGAATGAGTGGCTCAAGCTTGTGGAAGCTCTAATAGGAACTAAAATCATGGAGGAGGTCGAAGTGCTAGTAAATTATGAGGACCTTATTAGAAAGGAGCCAGGCTATGAGGATTTCATGTAATGAATGTACTTATCAAACTCATGCAATTACTCAATGTATAAAAGTTGTACTTGTATTTCTGTCAATTTTTATGTAATCTTTTATTGTTCATTGCAACTTGGGGTTAGTCTTGTTATTAGGCATGAATTTATGATAAGCAATCTTCTCACAAATTGGGGGAGGTTGTTGTGCAAATCATGCCTGTACTATAACAAGACTAAGTCAGATTGACAACCCTAATATTTAGTTGTATGATAGTCTAAATCTGTATTGTATTAGTTGAGTTTGTAAAAATGTCAAAGATCATACTGGAAATTTTTTGGTAAACAGTCTCAAGCCTAAGAATAAACTCTGGAAGAAGATCAACAAGATCATGCCTCAGAGAAAAGGTGAAGAAACTTGGAGTTGAATAAATATGTTTTAGGAAAAATGGTTTAAGTCAAGATATCTACAAGTCACATATCAAGTCATATAAAGAAGTTATTCGAGAACTCTAGAATGACTTATCGAGAAGTCCAAAATAGCTTATAGAGAAGTCTCAGATATATCGACAAGCCAAATGAAGACATGAAGATTGGATATATCGACAAGTCAAATTATCATTTAGGTCTCAGAGATATCTACAAGTCAGAATGTATATAGAGATCTCTGAGATATCGATAAGTCATTTATGCATTAGAGAACTCACAGATATCGACAAGTCAAAATGAAGATATGAAGATTGGAGATATCGACAAGTCAATTTTCTCATTAGAGATCTCAGAGATATCGACAAGTCAAAATGCCTATAGAGATCTCAGAGATATCGACAAGTCATTTCTACATGCAGAGTTTTGGAGATCTCGACAAGCCAAGTTCACTTATAGAGAACTCAGAGACCTCGACAAGTCAAAGACACATATAGAGAACTAAGAGATCTCGATAAACCATTATACTTATCGAGATGTCAGTTCTCTATGCAACAAATTGGGGATCTCGATATGAAACTCAAGTACAGAATGTAGACAATTTAAATATTTAAGATTATCAATCAACAAACGATCTAATCACTTAGATTGAAAAGTCTACAAAAGCAGCTTGAAGAGTGCAAGATCAAAGGCCAAGATTAACAGACAAAGGAAGTCACAGATCTATAAGATATGCAAAGATTTACTAAACCAGAAATGAAAAGCTTTAGAGATAACTTAAATTTGGGTTTAGTACATTGTATTATATGTTGTGTAAACCTGTGTTTTACTAATCTATAAAGTAAACATTGGTCCTTTGTTTTAGTTGTATAAAATATATCTAGTTTTGTTATACTCTCTCAAGGAAGAAGCTGAGTTTGTTACTTACAAAGAACCCAAGATTTGTAGCAAAACACTAGCTTGATTTTAATACAAAATTAAGTGAGTTTTGAAATATTGTGTGCACTATTCTATTTCAGCTAACATAATATTACTGTATTTCAAATCTGCTTTATTAACCTAGTAACAAACATTCAAAAAGCCTTAAAAATATCCAAAACACATTCACCCCATGTGTTGTATTCATTACCTAACAATACATTTACTTGAAAGAATAGATGTTAATCAAATAGGCATTTGTAAACAAGTGTCCAGAATTCTATTTGGATCACTAAATACAAAGAATCAGGTAAAGTTAAGTCTAAATATCACTGACTTCATGTTGGAGAAATTTAAAACTTACCTTTATCCAATGCCTAATATGGGAAGCAGTGCAATATCTAGTACAGCTATGGCCTCTGGTCCTTTAGAAGTAATGGGTGGAGAAGAGATTACAGCAGAAATAGTTACCTCAGTTATATTATGCCTCAAAGATTGGAAGATAGTTGAGAGGCACTTCATTATTGAGGTTGTTCCTGCTCAAATATGCAAGAACTCTCTTTTCTTGAACCCAACAAGTAAGCTTATTGTTTGGGTTCTCAATTACAAGGTCCACAAAAATGAAGTTAGCTAACATCATCAAAAATCTAGCATAATATATATATTTATGAACATTTTCTTAATATCCCCTAATTTATACCCTAACTCTAGCATGCCATAGTTACTAAAGTTAAAATACTTGTCAGTCAAGAGCATGTAAAGCATGTTAATAAGAGAAGAGGTGATAGCATCAAAATTGCTAATTTTGCCTGAAAATACTTCGATAAAAGCATCACACATAAAACTCCACTCTTTCCTAAGACCCATCTCCTAATATTGCCTAAACTGGTAGTTCCAAGAGAATAGCCCATAGAATTTAGCAAGTTGACCACATCAGTGTCAGTGTGTGCAACAGTTGTGTTATTTTCAGGTATTTTAAAGTAAGATTGGATAACATCTGAGTTAACAAAATAGTTAGTACCTTTAAGAGTAAAGGTAATTGTCATGTCTGAGGGATTGAAAACAGCAGATGACCACACTTCCTCCACAACTTTGCAGTAGATCATGGGAGACTCGAGCATAGAATATTTCAATTTGTAGTTGCTAATGAAGTCCATCATCTTGTGAAAGTCTTCAATTTTAACAACACTCTTGTCCACAAGTGCGATGAAGTTATTTTTCTCATTGATGAACCCAGACTGAGACATTATTTTGATAAAAGGTGCCATTGTTGCTAAGTATGTAGTTAAAGAGAGAGAAAGGGATTTTGGAGACGAAGAGAGTAAAAGTTGCTAAGTAATTCAGAGAGAGATAAAAGTAAAATACAGAAATGAATTGAGCTTTTATACTATCTCTGAAAAGAAAGATAAACAAGATATTAAAAATAAAATAAAGTATCCAATGATATTTGCCAAAATTAACCGTTTAAAAATAAACAGACTATAGAAATTCCAAAACTTATCCATCAAAATATACATACACACTGTAAGTAAAGTCGATGGCTAGGGTTTAGAATTAACGGCTATGATTGAATCAACTTAACCGATACAAGATGTGCTTTTATCTTTCAAGGGATAAAGTACCCAAAAATATTTTGACTTTCAACGGATAATTCTTATTCGTTGAATTCCATCAGTATTCACCTTTAGCAAATCCTGATTTTAGTGTCAGGATCTGATAACTCGCAAATCATGATTTTAATGTCAGGATCTGACAACTTGTAAATCCTGATTTTAATGCCAGGATGTGATAACTTGCAAATCCTAATTTGTATCTTTAGTAAAGTCAAACTTATTTCTGGATGCCTTACAAATTGCAAAGATATCAAAAATGAATTAAGAATAATTAAGCATACCTAACTCACTTAGTAACCTAGTAAAAGTTGATTCATCAAGTGGCTTGGTGAAGATGTCTACAAGTTGCTTCTTACTTGGAACAAAATATAGTTCCACTCTACCATTCATAACATGCTCCCTAATGAAGTGGTACTTGATTTCTATATGCTTTGCCCTTGAATGATGCACGGGATTTTCAGTGATGACAATTAAAAATTGAAAAGTGAGCTAACCATGCCTCTATAGTTTAAAATGTCCACATACTTTTCAGTAGTGTTCAATTCAAGTTTAGTGGCAGTGGTCATGGGAGTTTTGCAGATGTACAATCCATTAAGTCAAACTTTTTTAAAATATCATGAATATACTTAGTGTGACTAATGAATATTTCATCACTAACTGGCGTAACTTGTAAACCAAGAAAGTAAGTTAGTTGCCCCATCATGCTCATTTCATATTTACTTTGCATCAGTTTGGTAAACTTTTTACAAAGTTTCTCATCTGTAGAGCCAAATATAATATCATCTACATAAATCTGAACAAGTATACTGGAGCCATTAACATTTTTAAAGAAAAGAGTTTTGTCAACAATACCTCTTGTGAAATGATTTTCTAAAAGGAACTTTGACAGAGTATCATACCAGGCTCTAGGTGTTTGCTTCAGTCCATAAAGTGTTTTCAAAAGATAGTAGACATAATCTGGAAAGTTGGGGTCTTCAAAACCTGAAGGCTGACTAGCATAGACTTCCTCCTCCAAATCTCCATTCATAAATGCACTTTTGACATCCATTTAATAGACTTTGAAATTGGCATGAACTGCATAGGCTAGAAAAATTCTTATGGCTTGAAGTCTTGCAACAGGAGCAAAAGTCTCATCAAAATCTATTCATTCTTGTTGATAGTAGCCCTTAGCAACCAATCTAGCTTTATTCCTTATGACTATGCCATTCTCATCCATCTTATTTCTCAAAACCCATTTGGTGTCAATAGAATTCTTGCCTTTAGTTATGGGTACCAACTTCCATACTTTATTCCTTTCAAATTCGTTTAGCTCTTCCTGCATAGCTAAACCCCAATCAGGATACAACAAAACTTCTTCTACCTTCTTTTGCTCTTCTTGAGACAGAAAGCTGCTGAATAGATATTCATCTGAATAGATATTCATCTTGAGTTGCTTTTCTAAAACCCAATCAGGATCCAACAAAACTTCTTCTACCTTCTTTTGCTCTTCCTTAGACAGAAAGCTGCTGAATAGATATTCATCTTGAGTTACTTTTCTTATTTTCACTCTTGAAGATGCATCACCAATGATTAATTCAAATGGGTAATCTCTAATCCATTTCATTTGTTGTGGTATATTAGCTCTAGATGAAGAGGCCTCATTGTTATCTTGATGAGCGGCCGAGTTTTGATTCGAAGAAACTCTCCATGAGTTTGTGGATCTTTGATTTGAGGTTGGAGTTCTTTCAACATGTGATCTAGAATGACTTTCAGCTCCTTTTGAGGGTTCAATGGATGCTGAATTTTGTCTTTCGACGGATGATACATCTTGTCTGTCAACTTTGATGCACCATGTCTTGCAACGGATGATGTACTTGATCTTTTAATAGATACAGCATATTATCTTTTGAAAGATGTAGAATTTTGTGCTTCATTTGTTGATCTTCCTGCATATCCCTTAGAAATTATTTCTTGATCACTTTCATCATCATTGTCATCACAGTTCATCTCAACATTGTCAAATTTGAGGCTTTCATAGAAACCTTCATCTTGTAGTTCTTCAATCTTCTTATCATCAAACACAACATGTACATATTCTATAACAATGTTGGTTCTTAGATTGTAGACTCTATATGCTTTTCCAACCGCATATCCAACAAAGATACCTTCATCTGCTTTGGCGTCAAACTTTCCATTTTGCTCAGTTTGATTCCTTAGAATATAGAATTTGCAGCCAAAGATATGAAGAAAGTTTATTGTTGGCTTCATGTTCTTGAACAATTGATAAGCAGTCATGCATTTTGCTTGATTTACTAAATAAATGTTCTGAGTGTAGCATGCAGTATTGACAGCTTCAGCCCAGAAATATGTTGGTAACTTTGATTCCTCTAAAATGGTTCTTGCAGCTTTAATTGAGGATTTGTTTTTTCTTTCTACTACTCCATTTTATTGTGGAGTCCTTGCTGCTGATAGTTGAGTGGCATTTATGACACTTTATAATGCTCCGTAAAGCTTTGAATTGGTGTGTTTATACTCAAGTTGTTGGTGTTTTAATGTGTTTTGTAGTGTTTTTGCATTTCAGGCATTAATCCGGAATTCAGGTGAATTAACATTGATTTGATGCTAATATAGTGTTAAGATGGTGTATCAGAATAAAGGCTCGTGAAGACCAACTCATTGCAGCAAGAAAAAAAAAAGAAAGAACTATTTTCCAGAAGACTGGAGTGCCCGCGCTGTCATAGCACCCGCGCTGTCATAGCGCCCGCGCTGTCATAGCGCCCGCGCTGTCATAGCGCGCACTCGCTCCCGAGGAACAGAAACACAGCGCGCCCACGCTGGTCAAGCGCGCGCCCGCGCCGGGTCGGGATTTCAGAATCCTGATTTTTGTGGACTTTTGATTGGTGGACTTCTATTATGCATGGGCTGCTATATATACATAAATAAAGGTCATTTTTCATAAGGAGACGTACCAGAGCTCAAGGAGAAGGCGTAAGAAGACCGTATAGCACAATTCAACCAAGGCGAAGAATATCTAGTTTATACTTGTGATTCTTTGTTCTAAGTTGTAACTTTGGATACTAGTTTTTTTATTCATGAACCTATACTCTAATTTTTTACTTGGTTTCTTGTTTATTCAGTATAAAGACTACGTTTATTATACCATGCTTTCATCGGAACCCACGTTGATGATGAGTCCGATTATGGGATAATTGTTATTGCAGGGTTCTAATGGATTTATTTATGGATTTCTTTAGTTAAATTGTTTCAATGCCTTAGTGTGTGGTGATTGTATGATAACCTAGTTTTGGTTGCGCTTATTCGTCTTGTGAGCGTCGCGAACTTATAAGATAGTGTGTTAATCTTTAATGAAGCGAAAGTGAATTTAAAGGTTTAGAACTTTCCATGCTATCATAGGTTCATGTATTCATTATGCATGATTTGTAGGTAATTTTAACCATCTTACTTGCCCTATGAAATTATGATAGATAACTTGTGCATTAAGCCATTGTGTTATCAAATTCTATAGACATATAAGGTCTCAATATAATTGGTGTCTATTCAGCTTCTATCTCTTTTGTGGATGTCTGGTAGTATGTTATTCGTGCAACGAAAGTTGGCGTTTAGCAGTTTCGTGTTGTCTGATTAGTGTCATCACCATTACATGCTAAGGTTAAGAACAATAAGGCTATTGAATGAAGTTAGAATCCCATGTTTGTGTCATATATTATTCAACTCTCTTTAATCTCTTAGTTAATGTTCTTTAATATATATATTCAATAGTTAATTGTAGTTATAATCAAAACCCAATTTGTTATTCGTCTTAGCATTGAATAATAGCCATATCATTGTTGCATAAGTGCATAAATCACAAAGTTAACCTAAACCAGTCTCTATGGGAATGAACTAGAAATAATTCTATATTACTTGTGATCGCGTATACTTGCGTGAATTATTAGCGCGTGTTTAGCCCTAACAAGTTTTTGGCGCCGCTGCCGGGGACTCGGTGTTAACTTTTAGTTTATGTGTTTGTCATCAGTGATCGTTAAATTTCACTGACTCGGAAATTGTTACTTACCTACTCTTTTTCTTGTCGTGTTTTAGGTACTCTAGCGAGCGTGTCTGCAGATGCGTTCGCGGGCTGGTAAGAGAACTCTGGATCAAGCCGAAGAGGAAGTTGTAGTGGTTTGAAGGGAAGTTTTTGAGGATGAAGAGAAAGTAGAAGAAGAAGAGAAAGTCGAGGAACCAGCTTTAGTAGTGATGGGAGACCAAGCAGAAATTCCTAAGGCTTTGATGGACTATTATCAGCCTAAGATCTATGATATTCCGTCAAGAATCATCAGACCATCCATCTCGGCTAAAACCTTTGAGATCAAGTCGAGCACGATTCAGATGATACAGAACTCAGTTCAGTTTGGGGGTTATCCTACAGAATACCCCAACATGCACATCAGGGATTTCATCGAGATCTGCGACACTTTCAAGTTCAATGGGGTGACTGAAGATGCTATCAAACTGACTCTTCCTATTCTCTATGAGGGATAAAGCAAAGTGCCAGTTACATTCTCTACCACCAGGATCTATCACCAAATGAGAGGATCTTGCTCAAAAGTTTCTCACTAAATTCTTTCCCATGGTGAAGGCTATGCAATCAGGAATGCTCTTACTCGGTTTGTGCATTAAACTGGAGAATCCCTGTGTGAGGTTTGGGATCGCTACAAGGAGATTATAAGGAAGTTCTCATACCATGGCATGCCTGATTGGATGATTATAAACTATTTCTACAATGGTTTAGGCACACAGTCCAGACCTATGCTCGATGCAGCGTCTGGTGGAGCCTTGTGGGCCAAAAGCTATAATGAAGCTTATGAGTTAATTGAGCTAATGGCAGCTAATGAATATCAGAATCTTATGCAAAGAATGTTACAAGGCAAGGTAGCAATAATTATGGAAGTGGATACAGCTACTGCTATAGCTGCTCAACTTCAAGCTTTGACGATAAAAATGGACTCTTTGGCTAATTATGGAGTTAATCAAATCACTAGTGTTTGTGAACTTTGTGCGGGGGCACATGAAACTGAGCAGTGTGCTATTTCTAGCGAATCAGCTCAATTTGTGAGCAACTTTCAGAGATCACAGTAGCAAGTTCCGACCACTTATCATCCCAATAACCGTAATCATCCTAATTCCAGCTGGAGCAACAATCAGAATACGGTACAACAACCTTATCAACCATACACAGCAAAGTAGTATAACCCTCGTGGTTTTCAACAACCGCAATATGCCCCTAGGCAACAACTTCAATTTCAGCAGTTACCACAAGCTAATGAAAAATCTGAATCGGAGGAGTTGAGGCTCATGTGCAAGAGCCAAGCTGTATCTATCAAAACCTTGGATAATCATATTGGGCAGATGGTTAATGCATTACTGAATCATCAACCTGGCATGCTTCCGAGCGATCCTGAAGTGTCAGGCAAGAAGGAAGCTAAGGAGCATGTTAAGGCAATTACATTAATGTCTGGTAAGGTTGCAAATCCTGAAAAAGCTAAGACTCCAGAATTTGAATATTAGTCTAAAGAAGGAGTGCAGAAGGAAGCAGAAGTGGAACCAAGGAAGACTACTATTGAGCACACTCCTTCTGAGGGTAATAGAGGGGAGAAACAGATCTATTCTCCACCTCCTTTTCCTAAGAGGCTGTAGAAGAAAAAGTTGGATAAGCAGTTTGAGAAGTTTCTAGAGGTGTTCAATAAACTTCACATCAACATACCTTTCGCTGAAACTCTTGAACAAATGCCTAGTTACGCGAAGTTCATGAAAGGTATTCTCTCTAGGAAGGTGAAGTTTGATGACTTAGAGATCGTTGCTCTCACGGAGGAATGCAGTGTTGTTCTACAACAGAAATTGCCTCTGAAGCTTAAAGATCCTGGAAGCTTCACTATTCCTTGCACCATTGGAAAAGTGTCATTTGACAAATGTTTATTTGACTTGGGAACTAGCATTAATCTGATGCCTTTTCCAATCTTCAAGAAGTTGGACTTACCTGATCTAAAGCCTACTTATATGACTTTGCAGTTGGTCGACCGTTCTATTACATATTCGTGAGGTATTGTGGAGGATGTCTTGGTCAAGGTGGATAAACTCATCTCCCTGCTGATTTTGTAATTCTTGATTTCGAGGAAGACAAGAAGATTCCCATAATCTTGGGAAGACATTTCTTGGCTACTGGTCGAACCTTGATAGATGTGCAGAAAGGTGAGCTCATCATGCGAGTGCTGGATCAAGATGTAACTTTTAACGTGTTCAATGCCATGAAATTCCCTACGGAAAATGAGGAGTGTTTTAAGGTGGAGATGGTCGATTCTGTGGTTAATTCTGAACTTGATCGATTGCTAAGGTTCAATGCCTTAGAAAAGGCCTTTTTGGGGTTTTCTGATAGTGAAGATGACGAAGGTGATGAACACTTGCAATATTTGAATGCTTCTCCCTAGAAGTGAAAGATAGATATGCCTTTTGAGTCTCTTGGGTTGGAGGAGCTGAAAAGTTCTCCAAAACGCCGCAAGCCATCTATTGAGGAAGCTCCTACTCTTGAGCTTAAGCCTTTACCTGAACATTTAAGGTATGCGTTTTTTGGTGATGCATCTATTTCGCTTGTTATTATTGTATTTGACCTTTCAGGTAGCGATGAGGAAAAGCTTTTGAGAATTCTTAGAGAATTCAAATCAGCAATTGGTTGGACTATAGCAGATATCAAGGAAATCAACCATTCGTATTGCATGCACAAAATTCTGCTAGAGGAAATAAGCAAGCCTACTGTTGAACAACAGAGAATGCTAAATCTGATCATGAAAGAGGTTATGAAGAAGGAAATCCTCAAGTGGCTAGATGCAGGGATCATCTATCCTTTTTTTGACAGTTCATGGGTGAGCCCAGTTCAGTGTGTGCCAAAGAAAGGTGGCATCACCGTGGTAGCAAATGAGAAGAATAAGCTTATTCCTACACGAACAGTCACGGGGTGGAGAGTTTGCATGGGTTATAGAAAGCTGAACAAAGCTACAAGGAAAGATCACTTCCCTCTTCCTTTCATTGATCAGATGCTTGATAGATTGGTCGGGCATGATTACTACTATCTTCTAGATGGCTATTTGGGATATAATCATATTTGTATCACTCCAGAAGATCAAGAGAAGACTACATTCACATGTCCTTTTGGTACCTTTACATTTCAAATAGTTTCTTTTGGGCTATATGGAGCAACAACCACTTTTCAGAGATGCATGATGGCTATCTTCTCTGATATGATTGGAAATAACGTAGAAGTGTTCATGGACGATTTCTAGGTCTTTGGAATTTCTTATGATGAATGCTTGCACAATCTTGGGTTAGTGCTGAAAAGGTGCGTTGAGAACAATTTGGTTCTCAATTGGGAGAAATATCATTTTATGGTGCGTCAAGGCATCATTCTGGGTCACAAGGTTTCTAGTAAATGTCTTGAGGTGGACAAAGCCAAGGTGGAGGTTATTGAAAACCTTCCTCCACCAAATCTATGAAGGGAGTTCACAGTTTTCTTGGTCATACGGGTTTCTATAGGCATTTCATCAGGGACTTCTCCAAGATTTCGAAGCCATTGTGCAATTTGCTAGAGAAAGATGTTCCTTTCAAGTTTTATGACGAGTGCCTAGCTGCTTTTGAGACATTAAAGAAGAGTTTGATTACGGCACCTGTCATAACTGCACCTGATTGTTCTGAACCGTTTGAAATGATGTGCGAGGTAAGTGACTATGCAGTTGGAGCAGTTCTTGGGAAAAGAAAGAATAATATATTTCATGTAGTCTACTATGATAGTAAGACTCGTAATGGTGTTCAACTGAACTACACCACTACTGAGAAAGAACTTTTGGCTATTGTCTATGGTTTTGAGAAGTTTCGATCTTATCTACTTGGGATGAAGGTGACAGTCTTCACTGATCACGCTGCCATTTTCTATCTCTTCTTGAAGAAGAACTCGAAGCCAAGATTAATTTGATAGGTTCTTTTACTTCAGGAGTTCGAGTTCGAGATCAAGGACAGAAAATGGACTAAAAATTCAGTCACCGATCATCTCTCACATTTAGAAGATCCAATTGCAACTTCACAAGATAATTTGATTAACAATCTTTTCCCGAAAGAGCAATTATTTGGGGTGCAAGCAGAAGAACTGTGGTTCGCCGACATTTTGAATTAACTTGTGAGTAACGTTATGCCTCCAGATCTGACTTCCGCTCAAAGGAAGAAGTTTCTGCATAAAGTGAAGTGGTATATGTGGGATGAGCCATTTCTTTTTCGACAAGGAGCTGACCAAATCATCAGGAGATATATTCCTTACAGCGAAACGGGGGGGATCTTGCGAGATTTCCACTCAACGGCTTATGGAGGACATTATGGTGGAGAAAAGACACCAGCTCGTATTCTTAAGCCTTTTTCTTTTGGCCGACATTATTTAAAGATGTTCATCAGTTTATTTTGAAATGTGATCGATGTCAACGTGTGGGTATGTTAGGTCACACACACTGTAGAAGGGGGGTTTAATACAGTGTATAGCACAATCAAATCGAATTCAAAGAACACAAGTAACAGAAAACAAGCTTTATTAAACTCTGTTATAATGTAAAATTGTCCTCTCTCAGTGATGAACAAATTATTACGAGAGCTGCTAGGGTTACAATGAATATTATTCTTGATAATGATAACACTTATAGTGTAAACCCTATGTCTATGTTTATATACTACACAGTTACAAGATAATCACTAATTGATATGGAATATAATTCTACTTCCTAAAATATATCAACCAGATATCTTTTCTTCCAAGTATTCTATTCTTCAAATAATTCCTTCTTCATGCATATCTCTTCTTGCGTTTGTCTTGATCTTCTTTTCTTTCAATCAGCCGCCTTCCTTATCTGAAAGTTTCCTTTAAGTCCTGATATTATCTCCTGATAGATATCTCCTGAACCTTAAGTACTGATAACTTAAGTTCTGTCTTCAGTATAAGTGCTGATATCCAGTTAAGTACTGATTTGTCCTGTTTAAGTAAGATCTGAAAACTAAACACAAATCATATTAGACATGACATTATCAAATATATCTAACAATCTCCCCCAACTTGTAAATTAGCATAATATACAAGTTTAACAGGTATTTGATGATGTCAAAAACATTAAGTACAAATGCTTGAGAATTTGACTAGATAACTACAACTTACAGTCCTTAAAGCTTTACCAACTTTAACTTCTGATAACAACTCCAGTCTGTACACACATCAGAATTTGAGCAGTTGTAGATCTTGAATTGGCTTCACTTTCTGATCTCTTTGATATCAAGAGTTGTTCTGAGATAGTTCTTTAACAAACATATCTCAGCATACCTGAGTTCATCAATCATCCTCCTTTTAGCATCTTTAAGCTTTGTAGTATCTTCACCAGTTTGGAAGATAGCATATCTGAGATCATTAATTTTTGTTTTTCTCAACTCCTGATCTAGTCTGATGACATAGGCTTTGTCAGATTCTAGATTGAATTCAAGTCCCTTAATACCAAGATATGTTCTGATCTTTGCAGTATTAGGCTTCATATCAACAATATCACCCTTGTGATCTCTGTACTTAGGACAGTATGTGCTGTTAGACTTTACAGAATAAAGCTTCATATGTCTCTGAATTTGAGTCTTCAAATAATTTACAGCATTTTCTGTTAATCTGTCCTTCACTTGAAGTAAGAATAAAATATGTTCTAGTTCCTCAAAATACTTCAGTGGTATAGCATTTTCCCTTATATGGTAAACCCTTCCATTTGTCATGAAATATAACAAGATGTGTTCTTTCAAGAAGGTATGGTAAACCATATGTACAGATTTAAGTTGATTCAATCTTTCAGGAGTTGCTCCAACACCTGGTTCACTTAAGGAAGTTGGATCATTGGTTGTGTTTTGCACTCTTCTTTCATCAGCACTACCTAATCCAGATTTATCCCTTGCTTCCTTTCCAGTAACCACTCTTGCCTCAAAACCACTTGCTGCAGTCTTCAAAGGTTGAGTATGTCTGGCTTTAGTGAATCCCGGTAGGAGTAGCTTTGAGGATTTAACATGAGCAATGTCAGAGGTTTCCTTTGACTTATCTTCTGATATCAAGCCAACTTGAGCTATGTCAGAGGTTGCTTGCTTCATAGTTATATCAGAACTTACTATATCTTAACTCTGAACAACTTGAGCCATGTCACAGGTTGTTTGAGAAATCTTCCTTGAAGTCAGAGAAAGATTAGCATCTTCGTCAGAAATTTCTTCATCCATAGGATGCACATAAACCTTTACAGGTTCACCAAATTTTTCTTTGCCCTTGGACCTTGGATCTATCTGCAATTGTGATTTGGCCTTGGTTGCCCCAGGATTTACCCTTTCTTTTATCACAATGCCTTTAGCCGTAGGAAGTTTCTTTTCAACAACAGAAGCTTCAGATTTGGAGATGACGTTTTCTAACTTAAGTCTAGCTTCTTCTTCCTTTAGACTCTCAAAGTCCATTCCTGGATTTTCTTTCAGAAATAACTGTCTTGAAATTTCTTCATCAAGTTCCAAAAGTTCATCAGAACTTATCCTTTTACCAGTATCAGAAGTTATTCTTCTCCCAGTATCAGAACTTGTTCTATAACTTGTAGTTCCAGCTTTACTTTATGAATGATCTTTACCTTGACCATGACCTCCACCCATTCCAGAGTTTCCCGGGTCATTACCATCATCCTTTCCCTTCAGTGTCTTAACAGGTTTGCATTTGGACTTAATTACTTTCTCCCCCTTTTTGGCATTAGCAGGTAAAAGAAGAGAGACAAGCAATTCCACTGAGGATTGGATCTCATTGAGTTGATCTTGCTGAGAAGCTTGATTTTTCAAAATTTCATCAATCTGAGATTGTTGCTTCTCTTGGGTTTTCTCAATGTTGGTAATTTTTTCAAAGGAAGGTTGGAAAAACCTTTTCTTGTCCAACTTGACAACTGTATCTTGCTGATTTAAGGTTTCTTGAATCTTGTCCACCTTGGCCTGAGTTACAGATTGTTGACCTTGAAGGTGCCTTGTACTAAGTGCAGTAACTCTTAGCTGTGTTTTGAAATCATCATTAACTAGCATCTCATCAGCTTTTGCCAAGTAATCAGCAAGAATCTTTTCAGAAGGAACAAAGGTAACCGTGTTCCACTCCTTAGTCCACTCCTGTCCTCTAGGAGTTTCACTCCAAGGTACTGGTGCTTCCCCTATAACAAAATTTTTGACTATCTCAGCTTTTGAAGGAGCTTGTAGAAGTGCATGTCCAGAAGGACCAGCTGTATCAACATCTATATTTATAGCAGCATTACCAGTATCATCAACATATACAGCATCAGAACTTACAGAGTCAACATCTTCAGAATCCTCTGATAAAAGAACAGTATGAGAGGCTATGGAGGCTTCAACATCATCCTTTAAGTGTTGATCTCCAAATATGTTCTGATCAACAGCCATATTCTGATACTCACGTAAAATCTGATCTTCAGTATCTAGATACAGAGAAGGTGTTGTAGGCAATTCTGGATTAAAATCAGCATCAGGAATTGGTGTTGTTGGTGGAATGACTTGAGTTGGTGGAGCTTCTAGATTCAAAACATGAGGCACTTCCAAGTTATGTATGTCAATTTCATCACTTGGCGCCTGGGTATCAGCATGAACTGGAGATTGATGAGTTGCATGAAAGTCTGGATCAGCACTAGGAGAATTGTGAGCTTCAACAGGGTCTTGTGAGATCAGAGATTTCTGACCCCCTTCCTTAGCTGCTGCTTCCATTCCTTTACCAGAATCGTCTGGCCTTTTTGCCAATGTTTTGAATCTTTTAGCTTTTAAGGAGACTTTAGGAGCTGTATCATCAGAATTATGCTTTCTAAGCCTTTTTAGGGGCCTAGAACTCCCGATATCAACATCCTCCTGAGAAGAGACCTTCTCAGCTTCTAGAACAACAGGTTCTGATACAGGAACCTGTTCCTCGGCATCTGATTCATCTCGCAGAATGAATCTCCTTCTCTTCTGTTGTGTTTGAGGTACTTTCTTAGTCCTCTTAGGTTTGGAAGATGGAGGCTGCACCGTAGGTTCTGAAGGTTGAGGTGGAGAAGTTTGAGGTGATTGAGTAGAGGTGGTAGGTGCTGATGGATGAGGTTCAGATGGTTGGACATCAAGATACAGTGCAGTTTATTTAATGGGATTATAGGTTATTAAGGCTTGTTTGACAGATAAGGGAATTAGAGGGGTCTTAACACAGCCTTCTTATTATCAGTAGATAATAAGTCAGTAAAAGCTCTCTTAGCTATTCTGAATGATGAAATTTATTCACTAGCATTGCGGGGCTTATTATCACAACAGAAACTATAGATAAGCTGACAGAATCTAGCAAAATAAATAGTAGATCTATCTTCATTCATTATGTCCCCAATAAAACCTAAGACAGCACTTGCATAGTCAAAATCAGTTTGATTTATGAGAGCATACCCGATTTGTTGGCTGAATATGGGAATTGCATCAAAATTGGAACATTTGTTTGCAAAAGCCTTGGTTATGCAATCAAAGAAGAAACTCCATTCCCTCCGTATGAAAGATCTCTTCAACTGGCCCAGCTTTGCCAATGTCCTCTCATATCCCAGACTGGCCATCATGTTTTGAAGAACTGGATCTTCAACGATAGAATAAACACAGTTCTCAGGTAGCTGCAGTGCTTGTCGAACCGTAGACAAAGTCACAACATACTCATCCTCCCCTGATGAAAAAATAATACTTGGGGACCCTTGAGCACCACCATCATCATATACACCGCTTCTCCAGAACTCCAGGACTTGAGAACCAGAGACTGCTTCGAGTTCTATCAAAGCATACCCAATATCAGAACTAGCAAGAAAGTCCTGAATGAAGTGAAGTTCAGATGGGGCTTCTGACTTGCTAAGAATAGCAGGGAAGTTATTAGGAACAAACGTAGCTCCATCAAAAATTATGTCCTTGGGTGCCATGAGAATTCGTGAGAAAGAAAATTGCCTGTAATGTGTTTGAGAAAATGTCTGTATGAAAAATTGTCAGTAGATGAGAGAGAATAAAAGTAAAAAAGAGAGAGTTAAAATATGAAAGTAAATAAAAGATTTTACAATATTTTCTCTCTTTTACTTATACACGGTAGAAAAAGTAACCGTTGAGACACCTGTCAGGCATACAGCAGTAAAAGATAATTAATGGGCACGGGATTCAGTAATCATTACTTATCACGTGCAGTTTTTCAAGGAAAAAATGTTCCACTTACCAAGTAATCCCATTAATCAAGGACGTTCAGTTTTATTTTAAATTTTAAAATTGTTCCCACTTAATAAATTATTATTACTGCTTTACCAATATTCTATAAAAATATGACCAATGAGAGAATGACCATATATAAACCAAGTAAATAAATATTGTCATGTCAGAATCAGAACTTGATTTGTATCAGAGCTAAAAAGGTCATCAGAATATGGTTAGTATCAAGATTTATAATATTATCAGAATATGAAACGACTCAGAGACAAAATCTTGTAAAAATATAAAATTTCATTAATATATTGAGCAAATACATTTCATGAAATTTAAATTACATGCTTAAAAGTACAAGATTGTCCTAAGCTACAAATCCTAACATCAACAGCTTTAGTCCTAGTCTAAGACGACGGACAAAGCTGACGGTGAAGAGAAACAGATAGCTGCAATTATTTCTTCTTCCTACTCTCAACAAAGAAAACAGCAAGATGAATAATTCGCTCCTGCTGTCGGAGAGCTTCTCTCCTTTCCTCTTCCAAACGCTCAAGATGGCGATGATAGTCCATATAGAAGAACAAGAGGTCTGTGAGAACCTCTTGGGGAACTGAGTCCCAGATTTCATCAGGAATGGCAGTGACATGCCACTCCTGCTGCCATTCAGTACACCTCAACTCGATAGTGAAAGTGTCATAGTTTAGAACTAAGTTGAAATGAACCATGTTTTTTATGAGTAAAAAGAAATGAGTTTGAGAGAAAATGAGAGATGGGTTGGCTGGAGTGAGGTGTTGGTTTATATAACCAATAGAATACCAAGAGACGCAAGGATAATTGAATGGTTATAGGTAAAAACAATTATACCTCGTCTCCCAAGACTGATGAGAATAATAACAGCCATTGGAAGTTTAAAACAGGATTTAATGCGCACATGAAACAAGTAAAAATTAATGTGCATAGACGAGTACCACTAACCCAAATTATGTTGACTGTTAATATCTCACCCAAATATATTCTGATTTTAAATAAGACTGTTTCAGATTTTAACCATAAATAAGTTAAGTAAAGAATCATGATTTAATATCAGAACTTAGACTTATATCAGAACTTAACAGTCATCAGAACATGATTCCTTAACTCGAAAGGTGAATGCCTATTTCTGTAATTCTTCACACAAATTCTGATTTCGTCTCTTCAGAACTTAATCATCAGAACTTCCATCATTACTTGTCCTCAGAATTTATGCAACTGACACTTAAACGTTCATCTAAAATAACATTTATCACCACAGTAATTTTCACCATTCATATGGAGTGTATGTGTGTGTAGTAAGCTAAATATCAGATAAAGATTAAAGTCTGATTCACTTCAGTACATCTTAGAAATAAGGCATAACTAAGAACTTTGCTCAAAATCTGTCATGATTCTGAAGTCTACTTTAGAATGAGTTCATGCATGAATCCACCTCAACTGTTTTGTGCTCATTTTATGCATCTTTTGAAATTCCATTTTATAGTGGCTTCTTAGTGTAAGTGAGTCACAACTGCTTATCAGAATGTATGCCATTATCAGAGTATTTTTCCATTAATCATAGAGTGTGAAAAGTCACCAAGAAAATATTTATTTTGCTTTTCTGATGCATAATACTTAATACCAGCAATGCACTTAGGTCGCCCCTTCTACATTTTTACTCTAGATCTCAAAGGAGTACCTGATTTTTATTCCCTTTTCTTTTTCTTTTTCTTTTGATAAGTGAGGTTTATTAGCACTTAGTACATCCATCAGTTTTACTAACATCAGAACTTAACAGATAAGAAGCACTATTCCAGCTTGTGACTTAGTAATGAGATACACAAAGTAAACTTCAACTAAGCTCAGTATCAGAATTTGCTTGTGTTAAGAGATTTCCACATAAACAATTACTTCACACATGGGACTTTAGTATATTAAAGACTACTAGGTCAGCATCTAGCACAATTATCCTCATTGGATTGAATAGTCACAGAAACATTCATATCACTATCAGAGTTTAGAAATTCACATCAGACAACAATAAGTACTTAAGCAATTTTCAATTAAGCACAGAATACAGAAAGATAGTAATATCTGTAAATATTGATCACGAAATCTGATGTTGCAGAACATAAACTAAGCAGATTTAGAGAAAGAACCTAAAGCCATTCCAAGTTCATTTACCAATTTTATAAAAGTAGCTTCACACAGTGGTTTTGTGTAGATATCTGCTAGTTGTTGATCTATTGGAATAAAGTGCAATTCCACTGTACATTCATCCACATGTTCCCTTATGATGTGGTACCTAATGTTGATGTGCTTTGTCATTGAGTGTTGAACTGGATTACCTGTCATAGCAATAGCACTTTGATTATCATAATAAATAGGGATTTTAAAGTATGTTAACCCATAATCCAGTAACTGATTCTTCATCCAAAGAATTTGTGCACAACAGCTTCCTGCAGCAATATATTCTGCTTCTGCAGTTGATGTGGAAATTGACTTGTATTTCTTGTTAAACCAAGAAACCAATCTGCCTCCAAGAAATTGGCAGCTTCCAGTTGTGCTTTTCCTGTCAATTTTGCATTCTGCAAAATCTGCATCTGAGTAACCTATTAATTTAAAATCTGATTCTCTGGGATACCACAATCCCAGATCAGCTATACCCTTAAGATACTTGAAAATTCTTTTCACAGCTGTTAAGTGAGGTTCTCTTGGATCTGCTCGAAATCTTGCACAAAGACAGGTAGCATACATGATATCAGTTCTACTAGCAGTTAGATAGAGTAGAGAGCCAATCATACCTCTTTAATTAGTAATATCTACTGATATACCAGTATCCTTATCCAATTTTGTTGCAGTGGCCATGGGAGTGGATGCACTTGAACAATCTTGCATTCCAAATTTCTTCAGCAAATTTTTGGTGTACTTGGATTGACAAATAAAAGTGCCTTCTTCATTCTGCTTGACTGGAAGGCCCAGAAAATAGCTAAGTTCCCCCATCATACTCATTTGATATCTTGACTGCATCAGTTTGGCAAACTTCTTGCAAAGTCTGTCATTTGTAGAACCAAAAATGATATCATTAACATATATCTGCACCAAAAGTAAGTCCTTTCCATGGTTGAGGTAGAACAGAGTTTTGTCAATAGTTCCTCTGTTAAATCCACTTTTCAGAAAAAACTGATCTAAAGTCTCATACCATGCTCTTGGAGCTTGCTTAAGGCCATAAAGTGTTTTATCAAGCCTGTAGACATGATTTAGAAATTTGGAATCTACAAAGCCTGGAGGTTGTTCAACATATACTTCCTCTTCCAATTCTCCATTGAGAAAAGCACTTTTCACATCCATTTGAAAGACTGTAAACTTTTTGTGAGCAGCATAAGCCAAAAATATCCTTATGGCTTCCAATCTAGCAACTGGTGCAACTGTTTCATCATAATCAATTCCCTCCTGTTGAGAATATCCTTTTGCAACCAGCCTTGCTTTATTCCTTGTAATTATGCCATCACTATCAGTTTTGTTTCTGAACACCCATTTTGTACCAACAACAGATCTGTTCTTTGGTCTTGACACAAGGGTCCAGGCTTTATTTCTTTCAAATTCATTTAACTCTTCCTGCATTGCTTGCACCCAATCAGCATCTTGAAGAGCTTCTTCCACTTTCTTTGGTTCATTCTGAGAAAGAAAAGAATTATAGAGACATTCACTTGAAGTAGCTGTTCTAGTTCTGACACCTGCGTCAGGATTTCCAATTATTAAATCAGGTGTATGTGATTTAGTCCACTTCCTTGCAGATGGAAGATTTTCTCTAGAACTGGATGCTCCCCCATGATCCATGCTGTCTTCATCAACATTTTCTGATGCTCCCCCTAAAATTATGCTCTCTGAGTTGGATCCTTCAGAATTTGAGTTTCCAGAATTATCAGAACTTGGCTCATCAGAACTTGATGAATCAAAACTTGAAGAGCCAGTTGTAGGTTCTGATGCTTCTTGAGATGTGGTTATATCTTTAGTATGCTCCCCCTGCACAGGTGCAATTTCCTTTAGAGTAGTCACCACAGTTTCAATAACATCAGAGTTTAATCCATCAGAGTTTACAGTATCAGGATTTAGACTGTCATGATTTTCAGTATCAGAATTTAAGTCTTCACTTTCAAATCTCAGCTGATCATGATCATTGAAATCTTCAAGTCCAGTAATCTTCTTGTCATCAAAGGAGACATTGATAGATTCCATGACAACCTTTGTTCTTAAATTGTAGACTCTGAAGGCTTTTATGGAAAGTGGATATCCAACAAAAATTCCTTCATCAGCTTTTAAATCAAATTTGGATAGCTGTTCAGGATGAGTCTTATGAACAAAATACTTGCATCCAAATACAAGAAAATACTTCAGATTTGGCTTCTTTTTCTTCACCATCTCATATGGTGTCTTTCCATGCTTGTTAATGAGTGTAGCATTCTGAGTAAAACAAGCAGTCTGCACAACTTCAGCCCAAAAATAGGTTGGTAGCTTTGCTTCATCAAGCATTGTTCATGCAGCTTCAATAAGAGTTCTATTCTTTCTTTCAACAACTCCATTTTGCTGTGGAGTTCCAGGAGCAGAAAATTCCTGCTTTATTCCATGGTCTTTGCAGAACTCTTCCATGATCAAATTCTTGAACTCAGTGCCATTATCACTTCTTATGATCTTTACAGAATCTTTGACCAATTTATCCAGTTGCTTGACATGATCAATCAAGATAGATGCAGTTTCACTTTTTGTATGCAAGAAATACACCCATGTGTATCTGGTGAACTCATCAATTATGACCATAGCATATTTCTTCTTTGCAATAGACATGACATTCACTGGACCAAATAGATCTACATGTAGTAGGTGATAAGGCTCAAGAATTGATGATTCGGTCTTGCTCTTGAATGAAGATTTTCTTTGCTTAGCCTTCTGACATGAATCACAAAGGCCATCAGGAACAAATACTGATTTTGGCAGTCCTCTCACAAGATCTTTCTTGACTAGTTCATTTATATTATTGAAATTTAAATGAGAGAGTTTCTTGTGCCAATTCCAGCTTTCTTCAATTGATGCTCTACTTAACAGACAGATTGCAGAACCATCAGTACTTGTTGAAAGCTTGGCTTCATAAATGTTACCATGCATGTATCCTTTCAGAACAACTTTCCCTGTAGATTTGCTTACAACTTCATAGTGTTCTTCAAAGAAATCCACATGATAACCTATGTCACATATTTGACTAACACTCAGCAGATTTTGTTTAAGTCCTGAGACCATAGCTATTTCTTTAATGATGACATTCCCAAGATTGATATTGCCATATATCAGTGTTTTCCAATGTTGACAACTTCATAAGAAACACTTGGGCTAGCTTTCTCCACAAAGTCTGATAGCAGGGCTTTATTTCCCGTCATATGTTCTGAGCATCCACTCTCCAGAACTAGGATGCTTTTCCTGTTGCCCTGCAATCACAACGACCACTAATGATTAGTTTTAAGGACCCAGACTAGCTTGGATCCTTTGGCCCTATTAAGTTTGTTAACATTTGCAGCGGATTTAGCATCAGAGTTTATGTTAACATTTTTCTTATCAGCATTTACACTATCAGACTTTGTATCAGAACTTACACTAGAAGGAACAATGCTAACTTTTTTTAAAGAAGGTTTTATTTGATAATAATCATAGTACAAACTATGATATTCCTTACAAGTATAAATGGAATGCCATAAACTACCACAATGAAAACAAGGATTTTATGGCCTATATCTAATAGACTGACTCTTAACTCATGACTTTGAAGGTAAGGAGTTTATGTTCTTATTCTTCATGCAAAAAGAAGTCAGATGGTTAGAACTTCCACAGTTATGACATGTTTTTCTAGGAGCATTAGGAACAGGCTTATAATCATTGCTTTTATTCACACCTTCCTTTCCATTCCTATTTTTCCTAGGTGACTTTACCTTGTTTACATTCTTAACATCTTTCAGCTTATGCTTATGCTGCTTCTTTGTCATTAAGCCTACGTTAACTTCAGTTGGCTTTTCCTGTTTTAGTTTGTCAGAAGTTAATTCCTCTTTAACTTCTGATTTCTCAGTATCAGACTTTACAGCTACAAACTTAACAGGTTTTACCTTTGGCTTTTGTTTAACAACTATAGGCTTAATTTCTACAGTTCATTTATCATTCTTATCATCTCCATAACCTAAGCCCTCTTTCCAGTTTCCACTACTTAACAAATTCTGAGTTGTTCTGCCAGAGTTAGTCCAAGTCCTGATAATCTCTCTTTCCTTTTCTAACTCAGTTTTTAGAGATTCATTCATTTTAAGTACTTCATCCCTAACATAGAAAGCATCATCTCTATCTTTCTGAGTTTGATGGAACATGACTAACTCTTTTTTTAAATAATCATTCCTCTTTTTACAAGCAAGATTTTCAGAAGTTAATTTTTCACATGTTAAAGTTTGATCTCTAAAACTAATGAATATTGTTTTAAGATATCTTTTCAACTCATTAATATCATCAGTATGAAAGGCATAAGCAGTTTGAGGTACCTTTATCTCAGCAGCATCATAACTGCTATCAGCATTTGCCATATCAGCATTTGCCATCAAGGCATAGTTCTCTTCACTTTCAGAATCTGAAGTGTCTGTCCAGCTTTTCTTCTTTGTGACAAGAGCCTTTCTTTTGTCACTCTTCACTTTCTTGCAATCAGGAGATATGTGGTCTTTCTCACCACAGTTATAGCATTTAACATTTGTGTAATATCCCCTGTCAGACTTTCCTCCTTTGCCTTCAGATTTTCTGAAACTCTTTTTATCAGAACTTGCACCTTTCCTGGAAAACTTCTTTCCCTTCCTGAATTTTCTGTATGCAATCATTGTGAATCCTTTCACCATAAGAGCACACAACTTCATCATCTCTTCATCAGCATCCATCTCAGGCAAGCTTTCAGTTTCTGAGTCATCATCACTTTCAGAACTTGATGACTCAGTATCAGACTTTATGATGAGCGCTTTTCCCTTGCCTTTCCTTGAGGTAGCTGCTTTGGGGGATTCTTCCTCAGCCTTAAGAGCAACTGTCCTAGACTTTCCTCCTTTCCTCTTGCTTCTTTGTTCCATCTCAAGTTCATGAGTTTTGAGCATCCCATAAATTTCATCAAGAGTTGTTTCTTCAAGATTATAGTTGTCTCTTATAATTGTGGCCTTCAAATCCCAACTTTCAGGAAGAGCTAACAGGAATTTAAGGTTTGAATCTTCAATATCATACTCCTTATCAACTAGTGCCAAATCATTCAAGAGTTTGACAAATCTGTCATAAATCAGTCAATGACTCATTAGGCTTTGAGTCAAAGTGTTCATACTCTTGAGTGAGTATAGTCTTCCTGTTCTTCTTAATCGAATCAGTTCCCTGGCATCTTGTCTCCAAGGCATCCCATATTTCCTTTGTAGTCTTGCAGTTAATTACATTGTTTGACATTACATTATCAATGGCATTATGCAGCAAGTGTCGTACCTTAGCATCCTTAGCAATTGATGTGATATCTTCAGCAGTGTAATCACTCTTCTCCTTTGGTACAGATTTTGCTGCTTCACCTGCAACTGCAGCAATGAGTTTGGTTGGCTTGTGAGGTCCTTCATTGATTCTGTCAAGATATTCTGGATCTGTAGCTATTATTCAAAGTCTGATAGTGTAAATTCTGATAAGAAAAATGTTAACATAAACTCTGATGCTAAATCCGCTGCAAATGTTAACAAACTTAATAAGGCCAAAGGATCCAAGCAAGTCTGGTTCCTTAAAACTAATCATTAGTGGTCTTTGTGATTGCAGGGCAACAGAAAAAACATCCTAGTTCTGGACAGTGGATGTTCAGGATATATGACTGGAAATAAAGCCCTACTATCAGACTTTGTGGAGAAGGTTGGCCCAAGTGTTTCTTATGGAGATGGCAATATTGGAAAAGCATTGGGATATGGCAATATCAATCTCGGGAATGTCATCATTAAAGAAGTAGCTTTGGTCTCAGGACTTAAACACAATCTGTTGAGTGTTAGTCAAATCTGTGACAGAGGTTATCATGTGGATTTCTTTGAAGAACATTGTGAAGTTGTAAGTAAATCTACAGGCAAAGTTGTTCTGAAAGGATACAGGCGTGGTAACATCTATGAAGCCAAGCTTTCAACAAGTACTGATGGTTCAGCAATCTGTCTGATGAGTAAAGCATCAATTGAAGAAAGCTGGAATTGGCACAAGAAACTCTCTCAGTTAAATTTCATCAATATAAATGAACTAGTCAAGAAAGATCTTGTGAGAGGACTGCCAAAGTCAGTATTTGCTCCTGATGGCCTTTGTGATTCTTGTCAGAAGGCTAAACAAAGGAAATCCTCATTCAAGAGCAAGACTGAATCATCAATTCTTGAGCCTTATCACCTACTACATGTTGATCTATTTGGTCCAGTAAATGTCATGTCTATTGCAAAGAAGAAATATGCTATGGTCATAGTGGATAAGTTCACCAGATACACATGGGTGTATTTCTTGCACACAAAAAGTGAAACTGTATCTATCTTGATTGATCATGTCAGGCAACTGGATAAGTTGGTCAAAGATTCTGTGAAGACAATAAAAAGTGATAATGGTACTGAGTTCAAGAATTTGATAATGGAAGAGTTCTGCAAAAACCATAGAATCAAGCAGGAATTTTCTGCTCCTGGAACTCCACAGCAAAATGGAGTTGTTGAAAGAAAGAATAGAACTCTCATTGAAGTTGCACGTACAATGCTTGATGAAGCAAAGCTTCCAACCAATTTCTGGGCTGAAGCTGTGCAGACTTCTTGTTTTACTCATAATGCAACACTAATTAACAAGCATGGAAAGACACCATATGAGATGGTGAAGAAAAAGAAGCCAAATCTGAAGTATTTTCACATATTTGGATGCAAGTATTTTGTTCTTAAGACTCATCCTGAACAGTTATCCAAATTTGATCTAAAAGCTGATGAAGGAATCTTTGTTGGATATCCACTTTCCACAAAAGCCTTCAGAGTCTATAACTTGAGAACAAGTGTGGTCATGGAATCTATAAATGTCTCTTTTGATGATAAGAAGATTACTGGACTTGAAGATTTCAATGATCATGATCAGCTGAGATTTGAAAATGAAGACTTAAATTCTGATACTGAAAATCCTGACAGTCTAAATCCTAATACTGCAAACTCTGATGGATTAAACTCTGATGTTATTGAAACTGTGATGACTACGCCAAAGGGAGATGCACCTATGCAGGGGGAGCATACTCAAGTTACAACCACATCTCAAGAAGCATCAGAACATACATCTGGCTCTTCAAGTTCTGATTCATCAAGTCCTGATAAGCCAAGTTCTGATAATTCTGAAAACTTAAATTCTGAAGAATCCAACTCAGAGAGCATAGTTTCAGGGGAAGCATCAGAAAATGTTGATGAAGATAGTATGGATCGTGGGGGAGCATCCAGTTCTAGAGAAAACCTTCCATCGGCAAGGAAGTGAACTAAATCACATACACCTGACTTAATAATTGGAAATCCTGATGCAGGTGCCAGAACTAGAACAGCTACTTCAAGTGAATGTCTTTACAATTCTTTTCTCTCTCAGACTGAACCAAAGAAAGTGGAAGAAGCTCTTCAAGATGCTGATTGGGTGCAAGCAATGCAGGAAGAGTTAAATGAATTTGAAAGAAATAAAGTCTGGACCCTAGTGCCAAGACCAAAGAACAGATCTGTTGTTAGTACAAAGTGGGTATTCAGAAACAAAACTGATAGTGATGGCATAATTACAAGAACTAAGGCAAGGTTGGTTGCAAAAGGATATTCTCATTAGGAGGAAATTGACTATGATGAAACATTTGCACCAGTTGCTAGATTGGAAGCCATAAGGATATTTTTGGCTTATGCTGCTCACAAAAAGTTTACTGTCTTTCAAATGGATGTGAAAAGTGCTTTTCTCAATGGAGAATTGGAGGAGGAAGTATATGTTGAACAACCTCCAGGCTTTGTAGATTCCAAATATCCTAATCATGTCTACAGGCTTGATAAAGCACTTTATGGCCTTAAGCAAGCTCCAAGAGCATGGTATGAGACTTTAGCTCAGTTTCTTCTGGAAAGTGGATTTAACAGAGGAACTATAGACAAAACACTGGTCTACCTCAACCATGGAAAGGACTTACTTCTGGTTCAGATATATGTTGATTATATCATCTTTGGTTCTACAAATGACAGACTTTGCAAGAAGTTTGCCAAACTGATGCAGTCAAGATATCAAATGAGTATGATGGGGGAACTTAGCTATTTTCTGGACCTTCAAGTCAAGCAGAATGAAGAAGGCACTTTTATTTGTCAAACCAAGTACACCAGAAATTTGCTGAAGAAATTTGGAATGCAAGATTGTTCAAGTGCATCCACTCTCATGGCCACTGCAACAAAACTAGATAAGGATACTGGTAAATCAGTAGATATCACTTATTAGAGAGGTATGATTGGCTCTCTACTCTATCTAACTGCTAGTAGACCTAATATCATGTATGCTACCTGTCTTTGTGCAAGATTTCAAGCAGATCCAAGAGAACCTCACTTAACAGCTGTGAAAAGAATTTTCAAGTATCTTAAGGGAACAGCTGATCTGGGATTGTGGTATCCCAGAGAATCAGTGTAATAACCCCAATTTTTGGAAAATTTTTGAAACCCTTATGAATAGTGTTTTTGCTGAATGAGAAAACTTTTCATGCCACACTAGGTAGGGGTTCTTTTATGGATATTCTGAGATTTATTGGCACTCTATATGGTATATAAGTGTATGTAAAGATCGTCAGAATCCAATTCCGAACACTTTGATTTTTCCCAGAAATCCACTAGATACAGAAAGAATTGAGTATAAGGTAACATGATAAAAAGGATTTAAATTAAAGGATTATAAGAGAGGATCATAAAAGGAATACAATATATTGAGAAAGGTTAAGAGAACCTAAGTAATAAGATCCCGGGTATGATCCCTCAAACGATAAACGAAAACAAAAAGTTAAGCGAACCGTATAACAGATCAGCGGTCATTAGGCAAACAATTAGGAAGTTAATCAAAAGGATAAGAGAGGATGGTGTCATCCAACCAATAGAAAAAGGACAAAGGAGGGGTGATGACATCACAAAGTGATGCAAGCATAACATAAGAGGGAAGGAAATGTGGTGGAATATTAACCACACAAAATCAAGGGTAAATGGGTAATTGACCTAAAACAAAACAAAAAAAACCTAGCAACCAAGCAAAACAAATCACAAAACACCAAACCCTCCATTTCTTCATGAAGCTCTCGGCTTCTTTCTTAGGAATTGGGAAGTCCAAGCTCCTCCACTTGCTATTTTATAAGGTAATTATCCTAGCTTCTCCTAGTTAAGTTACATACTTCCTAGAAATCTTAGCTTCAAAATCCTTTCCTAGCATTTCCTATAAATCATTCAAGAAGATGGTGAATAGTACTTTCTTGAAATTAATTTTTGTGTTCTTGATTTCTTTGAAAGAAAAAGCTTGTAGGAGGTTAGATTAAGGCTTCCATGGGCATTCCAAGGACCTTTCATGGATTAAAAGCTTCAAGGGAGGTATAACTCTTCATGGTCTTAGTTTTAAGTTTTGTTGTTTAGATTTCCTAATGTTTAGATGATGGGTTAGTGTAATGGGTGTGTAATCATGTTTAGAGCTTTTTATGAGTAGTTTAGTTGGTGAGAGGCATGATTATTGTGTGTTTAGAGATTGGTTGATTTTGTGATATTTTTGGAGTTGGAAATCTTGGTTATTAGTTAATGAACTTAAGTAAACTCTTAGTTCATAATTGAGAAATAAGTATGAATTGGAAATATTGAATTGTTGGGGCTGATGTAGTATGGTATGGATGGATGTTGGTTGTATGAATGATTTGTGGTTGAATTGTGGTTCTTTTGAATTGGTTTAAATTTGGGAAATCGCGTAAACATAGCCGTCGTAATGTCCGATTTATTTTAGAGTGCTTTTGTTCATAACATTAGGACCCGAGAACCCCCTGCTAGATTTTGACCATTGTCATTTTTAGATAGCTCATGTTACGAGCTTCGTTTTGATATGTAGTTCGTTCGATTCCGATGCACGGTTTAGGAGAAACGACTGTTTCAAGTAACGGCGTTTCGCGAACAAAACATTTCCCCTCGCCTTACTTTGAAACCTTGGTTAAGGACCTTAAATGACTAATTGGGATAAGAAACATTTATGGTAAGTGTGTTAGGCAGTTGGTAAGACACTCGCGAAGGAATCGCCTTAAAACTCGTAAAGGTTAAATTATTAAAAATGGTGGAGCCAATGGTACTCGAGTGACTTAAGAGAATCAATAAGCGCAAAACAAGCGTTAGAGTCTAAGTTAGTTAAAGTATAGATTTACAAGTGACTTTGGTTTAATTCCAACTTACTTGTTGCTTATAGGTTACCAGACTCGTCCCGAGCCATTCGTAACCCCCAGTCGCTCAGGCAAGTTTTCTACCCGTTATACTGTTGTTGTGATGTATATGTGTCTATGCATGATCTTGCGATAAATGCATATTTGTTATTAGCAAATTCTTGCGATATATTGTAGCATGTGATATGGTATATATGCATGTTTGTTTCATATTCTTGGATTATATATCTGTTGGTTAAAATGCTTACAGTTGCATAATACCTATGCTAGAGATAAGCGGTATTGAGTTTACCCTTAGTATAGGGGATCAAAAGGTGAACATATTTCTAAACCGGGAGTCGATGTTCCCGAGTATAATATATATATATTTTTATATATATATGGTTATAGTTTTCAAAACTATTAATCGAATAAGGTTTATTCGATAACTTTAACTTTATTTTATTATTGAATATTATTTCAAATATTCATCCGAGGACTTATGACTCCTTTATTTTATTATTGAATATTATTTCGAATATTTATCCGAGGACTTATGACTCCTTTATTTTATTATTGAATATTATTTCGAATATTCATCCGAGGACTTATGAATCCTTTATTTTATTATTGAATATTATTTCGAATATTCATTCGAGGGCTTATGACTCAGTTATATTATTAATAATTATTAATTGAATATTCATTTGAGGATGTATGACTCCGTTATTTTATTTAATGAATATTATTTATAATATTCATTCGAGGTATTATGACTCCGCTTATTATTTAATAATATTCTTTATTTTATTAAAGAATGATGTTTCGATAATCAAACTTATTTTCGATTATTCAAATAAAGATTGTACTTTCGTATAAGTATATCTTTGGTTATTTAATACTCATTTCAAGTATAAGTCTTACAACTTCTACTTCAATTATTTGTATAAAGATTATTCTTTATGGGAATATTATTTAAATAATAATATTCAGACATTTTCTAAATATATTGGGACTGATTTACTTCATTAAATCAGCATTACTCCAAACACTCTTTAAAGTGTTTTCGAGTCATCAAAATGATTTTTAAAAGTTAGAGCGGACCCCAAAACTCATTTTTATATTTAAGATCTTCCTTTTAAAAAGGGGATTTAAATACTCGCTCAAAACCTGAGGGATCCGGCTCTATGGTGTATTTTATATTCGCAACAAGGTTGCAGTTTTGGTAAATGAATTGATTACTTACCCAACGTTCGGGAAGTAAGTCCATCTATCGAGTCGGCATAAGCAACATGGGCTCAGTGGGCGTCCATGATAGTGTAAGTGGCTCAGTGGGAGTCCATCAAATGCATAAGTGGCTGAGTGGCAGTCCAGCATAAGGTCCTATTGCGACCAGGGTGATGACCAGTGGGGAATTCGTCCATCTACTAGTAGAAAAGGTTACTTATTGGTATCTTTGCCTGATCAGCAAGATATCAGGTTTATGCCAAAATTCTTTCCTTTCCAAATTTATTGGATATTGCAATTCTGTTCATACTTTATATGACAGAGATTTTCAGGAAACGTATGTATATATAGGTGTATATATATATCGGGACTTAATGAAGTATATCATAACTTCATTTCCTTCAAAATATTTCAAAGATTGAATCTATTCAAGTCTTATCTTGTAGTCTCATCAGTGTGATGAACTTTTGAAACTAATTATAACTTGAACGGTGGTAGTTCAAGTAGTATTTGGAAAAGATATAAGTATATTGGAGTATCTTGTAACTTCATCTTTTAAACTTATATCTAGTAAATGATTATCTTATGCATGACAAAGATTTTCAGAAAAATGCTGAGACAAGGTTAGATATATGAGATCACCTTGCAACGATATTTTTATGCAGTTATACACTGGAACTCTGTGTGTATTATGCATGGAAGAGGACTTCCAATATTTTGAAAAGTATATATGTATATATATACTGAATATTTTGCGACTTCATCGCATTAAGATATCAAACTTGGTTCATTTCTTTTGACCAAGATTTTCATGAGTACTATGAGAAGGCTCATATATTGTTAATCTTATACATATTATTTTGGTGGGCTTGCTGCTCACCCTTGCTTTCTTCTTTCATCACACAACATCAGATAGACAAGATGAACAGGACCAAGCTCCCAATTCGCAAGCGGATAGGAAACGTTCCGCAGCTTTCGGGAAGCGTTGAGGCCGCTGTAGCTGAGGTAGGAACTACCAATAGGCTAGGTTTTCAACTTATGATGTACCAAACTTATGTATAATTATGAATTGTAATAATGGCAAAGAAATGTAAATTTATTCAGAAACCTTTTTAAGGTGTATTGACATATAATTATGGAATAAAACGACTTGTGATTATTTTTGGATATTCATCTCTGAGACTATAACTTGTGGTGTGTGTGTTTATTGTGGGGTCACAGTACAGAGTAGTTGATTGTGTATTAAGATTGGGTGTTATTAAGGGAAATGGAACTCGTGACAACCCGGATCCCCGACCCCGGATTTGGGGGTGTTACAGAAGTGGTATCAGAGCCAAGCGTTATAAACCTCAGAGATGATGTGACGTTAAGATAATAAGTTCACTAAGATAATAAGAACTCTTGCCAAGTTCATAGTCGGACTACCTAACATAGTACTGACAGTTAAAACCCTTATGGGAACCCTTATAAATATCGTGATAGTAGCGTAGTTCGTTATCGTATATGGTAGCGGGACTCCGAACCCTGAGGTTGAGAAGTGACAGCGCGATGATGTTTTATTACTAATTGGAGATCGGATTGTGGATCCGACAGAGCGTCCTAACGCAGGACCGGATGATGTTCATATTGAGGATGTAATGGTTGAGGATGTTGTCCTAGATGGGATTGTTGCTGAGGAGGATCTCGTGGAAGATCCTAACAAGAATGAATAAAGGACCATTGAGGAATTGATGACCATGGTTAGGGAAACTACCAGAGGTAGGATTGGCCGGTCACTACCGGAGGTTCGTTCAAGTTGAAAAGATAGTAGCCCCTTTGAAGCGGCTTACTCGTAAGACTAAGAAGTTTGAATGGACAGAGAAATACGAGAAAAGATTTTAACAACTAAAGCAAAGGTTGGTGGCAACCCATATGTTGGCGTTGCCGGATGAAAAATGAGATTTTGTGAAGTGTAGTGACGCTTCGCATAAGGAATTAGGGTGCTTCTTATACAGCACAGCAAGGTAATAGCGTACGCGTCAAGACAATTAAGGGAATATAAAATTCGATATCCCCACCCATGAGCTTGGGCTCGTGGCAATAGTTTTGCCCTAAAGATTGGAGACACTACTTGTATGGAGAGAAGTACGAGATTTACCTAAGCCATAAGTGCTCTAGTGCATTTTCACGCAGAAAGAGCTCAACATGCGCCAAATGAGGTGGTTAGAGCTAATCAAGAATTATGATTGGGAGATTCTTTATCATTCTGGGAAAGCCAATGTGGTGGCTGATGCCCTTAGTAAAAAGGAGAGACTCAAGATAATAATGTCTTTGGGAGAGTTTATAAGAGATTTTGAGAAAATGGAAATAGAAATGAAGGTAACCGGAGCCGGTACCGAAAAGCTGTTTGAGATTGCAATACAGTTCAAATTATTGGAAAAGAACAGATTGTGCCAGAAAAAGTGATGAACGAAGGCAAGAGCCTGGCTAAAGGAAATAGAGGAATCATTTGAGATTCTGAATGATTGACGAATCACAAAAGACTGTTTTTGCCACTTACCCTCCCAAGAGAGAGACCACCCGCTGGTGAAAGGCCAAGGAAGGCACGGAGCAAGAGATTATAATAAACTGATTTGAGTTCAGTAAATTGTTTTCGGGAAAGTAATTACCAAGGTTATGGAGATAGTGTAAAAGCTTTAGAGTCAGAACAAAGGCAGACGAGTATGATAAATTATGAATCTAAGTTGTAAAAGTTGTCAAGATTCGTTCTGAGGACACGAATCCAGAATGACGGGATGTTTCAAATCAATGCTTATGTTGTGTTGGTTCATGAAATAACGATAAGAGAAAGGAAAATAAAAAGAAACTGAAGTGGAAAGGAATATAAAGGCAATAGAGTTTGAGGAATGATAAAGGAATTAGGTATGAGGAAACCCTAAAGACTCGTAGCAATAGAAATAGAAAAGTATGTAATCGTCAGGATGAGGGTGATTCACCATGAGTTAAAATTGCTGGGTGAAGGCATAAGAGATACATATATTTTATCCCTAGTAAGTTGGGAGGATTCAAGGAAACCTTGAGATAGTTCGAAGGATAAATAATAAGACGCGGATAGACTAAGGAGACAAGAAAGTAAGAAGGTAGGAAAATTGGATGAAGGAAGTGACCTTCAAGAATGTGAAATGTAAGACCGGTGGCTCGATACCCAGAAAGGGAGACGCCAGGTATGAGAGATATCCCAACATTGAGATGACTGTTGAGATAAACAACAAAAGTAAATAAGGAATTATTAAGAAGAAGTTCACGTTGAACACGACCAATATCTTCCAGAACATCCTTGTTATCGTTACCAGATTAGGCAAGACAAGCGGATAACCGTTGTTATCTTTTGGAGGCTATATTGATTGACCTCATTTTAAATACAAATGTTATTGTGAAATTAGGCATATACTATCGAGGTGGGAATGATTGAATAAGACACCCTTATCAGGGATATATGACTTGATTTATCCATGGAAGGATGCAGGTACCTTTTAAAGGTGGAATTAAGAATAGAACATCGGTAACTTAAAATGAATCCTAGGGGAATGCATAAAGGTTGGCATTTCACCCTTAATAGGGACAGTATGAGTTTTGACAGTATGAATTGGAATGGATTAAGGTAATAACAACCTTTAAGAATCAGTGGAGAAATTTTTCAGAAGTATATAGACAATGATTCTGGTATTAATAAATGGTATCTTGATATGCCCTGTATCTAGGGAATACAGGAGGGACGATTTAAGGATAACCTAAGAGGTTTTACAAGGAGAAAGGTAATATTCAAAATTCTCAAGAATAGAAATGTTGATAAAGGAAATATGACGTAATTATATTGATGCCAAGTGAGGCACGTGTTAAACCACGAGAAAGTATGGATCGAACCAGTAAAGGTCGAAATTGTTCAGGGCAATTAGGACCTAAGATAAAAGATGTTCTAATTATGATTGAGAGTCAGTCATGACAGTGATTAACCTCTAAAGACTGAGGCAATAACTTATGGAAAAATGGTGATTTTTTTTACTCATCAGATTTTAAGGAAAACATCTTCACATAAGCTGTGATTGAAATGAGGTAGAAAATTTATTTGGAGGTGGTTAAAATGACATTGACTGTAAGGAAATTTTACTATCAGGAAAGGCCAAAGAGGTGGCCGACACTTTAAAGGTAAGAGGATAATTATAGGCGCTTGTGCCAAAGGAATACAGTGATGATGGTTAAAGCTATGAAGGTTGTATTATGGTTTGGAAGATTGACATTCCTTCTGATGACTGTGCAATACCCAACCGTAATAGTAGTTGGTAAAGGTTTAATTCGTGTAATCGCCATGAGCGGGCTATCTATCTTAGAAGGTACTATCTTGAGAATAATCCAGGGCCATATTTCAAAAAGGACTAAACGAACCTTGGAGTTAAGTCTTCTATTGAAGGCATACGATTAAGAATGGTATTAACCTGCTATCGTTGCTTTGATTGAAACTCTTCTGCAATTTTATCTGCTTCATGTCATATGTACGTCAAGTTCAGGAGTGTTCTTCATGAATCAAGAACGGTGATTATGTTAACTCCTTAGAAGAATTAGATACGACATATATGGACTCCGTATGGTTAGATATTAAGATTTCATGGAAAGTGAATGATGACAGTAGGTTAGTGGTGGACCATAGTAAGGTAGCAATGATTCTGCGAGTAATGAGCTGATTACAACCGTGAGAGTTGTATTGAATGGATGTTGAGATTGAGTACCACTAAACGGGTCGTGGTAGTGTATAAGTTATCATTGATAGACTAATTAAGTAGAGTATCTACCTATTGAATATTTATTCTTTCTTATCAATAGAGAGTCGTATTATTATACGAGGAAGGTTACGGTGCAAGCATAGAATTCTAGTAACAATGATGTCTAGAATGAGATCCCAGATTCGATTTTCGATATCGAGGGAGTTTCAAAGGTGATTGTGTATAATCTCAAGGAAGAGCATGGGTCCATAGAATGATGGACGGAATAGCAAAAATATTTAGGCATGTGAGATACGATGCTATAATACTTGATGTTGATATAAATACATATATGTTTTGTTCTCCTATGACAAACCTCTATAGTTCAGAGGTAGATTCCAAGCCAGATATTTTATGGCAATAAATTTTTTTTTACGAATATACAATTCTCTTCAGTTCATTCTTTTCTCTTCTTTTCATTTCATGTAAGCTGAGAAGAACAACCCTTCCAGAAGGGGAGGTATTGCCGAATGACTATCTATCTGTGTGATAGAAGCCTAGTAGGATACCATATATTGTTTAATTGCTTGTCAAGTACTAAAGGCTGGCCACCTTCTGTACTAACTATGCGATATAATAAGTGTTCATGATCATAGTGATCTCTTAACAAATTCCTTTACTTCTATATGATTGATCAAACTTTGGGAAATAGAAACAGCTAAAAAAGGAGTAGTAAAGTTGTGGTAGTATTCGGAATGGAAACACATTCGTGATACTAAGGTTGACGTGGTTATTAAAAGGTTATAGAATGCTAACGAGCAAAAGTATAACCAGTATAATATTAGGAACAGAAGGTAGTAGCGATTACGAACTGGAAAAGAATGGGTATTGAGAAGCAAAAGCTCTAATGCTAAAAGCTATAATGAGAGTCTGTGCAATAGACTTGAAAGAAATTGGAATGATCACTTAACACAGATGAGTTTTCTTACAACAATAGATCATATGTCAGTATTGAGATATCGCCTTATGAGATCCTTGAGGGAAGACAATGTCGATCTCCCTTATGTTAGGATGAAGTTGTAGAGCGCAAGATGCTCGGACCAGCAGTGGTCCAAAGGACCAAGGATATGATAGATCTAATCAGAGGACGGCTGGTAGTAGCCCAAGATGGACATGATAAGTATGTTGATTTGACACGAAAGGACAAAGAGTATGAAATAGGGGACCTAGTAATGTTATAGGTATCCCTTGGAAAGGATTGATGAGGTACGGAAAGAAAGGAAAGCTAAGTCTATAATTTGTTGGACCCTTGGATATATTAAGACATTTGGGAAGTTAGCATATGAGCTAGCCCTACCCCCGAACATGTACCAAGTCATAACATGTTTCACGTATCAATGTTAAGGAAGTGTAATTCGGATGCCAGATAAATAGGGGCATATGAGCGCATAGGCATGCGACCAGACATAACCTATAGGGAGCAACCAGAAAGGGTTATAGATCGAAAAGGAACAAGTGCTTAGGAGAAGGGTTATCAAACTAGTCAGAGTTTGATGAAAGAACCACAATGTGGGAAAATTTACTCCAGAGTTAAAAAGTGCAATGTAAAAAAAAAAGTATCCCTATTCATTTTCTATCTGATTCCGGGACGGAATCCTTTTAAGGAGGGGAGACTGTAATAACCCCAATTTTTGGAAAAATTTTGAAACCCTTATGAATAGTATTTTTGCTGAATGAGAAAACTTTTCATGCCACACTAGGTAGGGGTTCTTTTATGGATATTCTGAGATTTTATTGGCACTCTATATGGTATATAAGTGTATGTAAAGATCGTCAGAATCCAATTCCGAACACTTTGATTTTTCCCGGAAATCCACTAGATACGGAAAGAATTGAGTATAAGGTTACATGATAAAAAGGATTTAAATTAAAGGATTATAAGAGAGGATCATAAAAGGAATACAATATATTGAGAAAGGTTAAGAGAACCTAAGTAATAAGATCCCGGGTATGATCCCTCAAACGATAAACGAAAACGAAAGTTAAGCGAACCGTATAACAGATCAGCGGTCATTACGCAAACAATTAGGAAGTTAATCAAAAGGATAAGAGAGGATGGTGTCATCCAACCAATAGAAAAAGGACAAAGGAGGGGTGATGACATCACAAAGTGATGCAAGCATGACATAAGAGGGAAGGAAATGTGGTGGAATATTAACCACACAAAATCAAGGGTAAATGGGTAATTGACCTAAAACAAAACAAAAAAAACCTAGCAACCAAGCAAAACAAATCACAAAACACCAAACCCTCCATTTCTTCATGAAGCTCTCGGCTTCTTTCTTAGGAATTGGGAAGTCCAAGCTCCTCCACTTGCTATTTTACAAGGTAATTATCCTAGCTTCTCCTAGTTAAGTTACATACTTCCTAGAAATCTTAGCTTCAAAATCCTTTCCTAGCATTTCCTATAAATCATTCAAGAAGATGGTGAATAGTACTTTCTTGAAATTAATTTTTGTGTTCTTGATTTCTTTGAAAGAACAAGCTTGTAGGAGGTTAGATTAAGGCTTCCATGGGCATTCCAAGGACCTTTCATGGATTAAAAGCTTCAAGGAAGGTATAACTCTTCATGGTCTTAGTTTTAAGTTTTGTTGTTTAGATTTCCTAATGTTTAGATGATGGGTTAGTGTAATGGGTGTGTAATCATGTTTAGAGCTTGTTATGAGTAGTTTAGTTGGTGAGAGGCATGATTATTGTGTGTTTAGAGATTGGTTGATTTTGGGATATTTTTGGAGTTGGAAATCTTGGTTATTAGTTAATGAACTTAAGTAAACTCTTAGTTCATAATTGAGAAATAAGTATGAATTGGAAATATTGAATTGTTGGGGCTGTTGTAGTATGGTATGGATGGATGTTGGTTGTATGAATGATTTGTGGTTGAATTGTGGTTGTTTAGAATTGGTTTAAATTTGGGAAATCGCGTAAACATAGCCGTCGTAATGTCCGATTTACTTTAGAGTGCTTTTGTTCATAACATTAGGACCCGAGAACCCCCTGCTAGATTTTGACCATTGCCATGTTTAGATAGCTCATGTTACGAGCTTCGCTTTGATATGTAGTTCGTTCGATTCCGATGCACGGTTTAGGAGAAACGACCGTTTCAAGTAACGGCGTTTCGCGAACGAAACATTTCCCCTCGCCTTACTTTGAAACCTTGGTTAAGGACCTTAAATGACTAATTGGGGTAAGAAACATTTATGGTAAGTGTGTTAGGCAGTTGGTAAGACACTCGCGAAGGAATCGCCTTAAAACTCGTAAAGGTTAAATTATTAAAAATGGTGGAGCCGAGGGTACTCGAGTGACTTAAGAGAATCAATAAGCGCAAAACAAGCGTTAGAGTCTAAGTTAGTTAAAGTATAGATTTACAAGTGACTTTGGTTTAATTCCAACTTACTTGTTGCTTATAGGTTACCAGACTCGTCCCGAGCCATTCGTAACCCCCAGTCGCTCAAGCAAGTTTTCTACCCGTTATACTGTTGTTGTTATGTATATGTGTATATGCATGATCTTGCGATAAATGCATATTTGTTATTAGCAAATTCTTGCGATATATTGTAGCATGTGATATGGTATATATGCATGCTTGTTTCATATTCTTGGATTATATATATGTTGGTTAAAATGCTTACAGTTGCATAATACCTATGCTAGAGATAAGCGGTATTGAGTTTACCCTTAGTATAGGGGATCAAAAGGTGAACATATTTCTAAACCGGGAGTCGATGTTCCCGAGTATAATATATATATTTTTATATATATATGGTTATAGTTTTCAAAACTATTAATCGAATAAGGTTTATTCGATAACTTTAACTTTATTTTATTATTGAATATTATTTCGAATATTCATCCGAGGACTTATGACTCCTTTATTTTATTATTGAATATTATTTCGAATATTCATCCGAGGACTTATGACTCCTTTATTTTATTATTGAATATTATTTCGAATATTCATCTGAGGACTTATGACTCCTTTATTTTATTATTGAATATTATTTCGAATATTCATTCGAGGGCTTATGACTCAGTTATATTATTAATAATTATTAATTGAATATTCATTTGAGGATGTATGACTCCGTTATTTTATTTAATGAATATTATTTATAATATTCATTCGAGATATTATGACTCCGCTTATTATTTAATAATATTCTTTATTTTATTAAAGAATGATGTTTCGATAATCAAACTTATTTTCGATTATTCAAATAAAGATTGTACTTTCGTATAAGTATATCTTTGGTTATTTAATACTCATTTCAAGTATAAGTCTTACAACTTCTACTTTAATTATTTGTATAAAGATTATTCTTTATGGGAATATTATTTAAATAATAATATTCAGACATTTTCTAAATATATTGGGACTGATTTACTTCATTAAATCAGCATTACTCCAAACACTCTTTAAAGTGTTTTCGAGTCGTCAAAATGATTTTTAAAAGTTAGAGCGGACCCCAAAACTCATTTTTATATTTAAGATCTTCCTTTTAAAAAGGGGATTTAAATACTCGCTCAAAACCTGAGGGATCCGGCTCTATGGTGTATTTTATATTCGCAACAAGGTTGCAGTTTTGGTAAATGAATTGATTAATTACCCGACGTTCGGGAAGTAAGTCCATCTATCGAGTCGGCAAAAGCAACATGGGCTCAGTGGGCGTCCATGATAGTGTAAGTGGCTCAGTGGGAGTCCATCAAATGCATAAGTGGCTGAGTGGCAGTCCAGCATAAGGTCCTATTGCGACCAGGGTGATGACCAGTGGGGAATTCGTCCATCTACTAGTAGAAAAGGTTACTTATTGGTATCTTTGCCTGATCAGCAAGATATCAGGTTTATGCCAAAATTCTTTCCTTTCCAAATTTATTGGATATTGCAATTCTGTTCATACTTTACATGACAGAGATTTTCAGGAAACGTATGTATATATAGGTGTATATATATATCGGGACTTAATGAAGTATATCATAACTTCATTTCCTTCAAAATATTTCAAAGATTGAATCTATTCAAGTCTTATCTTGTAGTCTCATTAGTGTGATGAACTTTTGAAACTAATTATAACTTGAACGGTGGTAGTTCAAGTAGTATTTGGAAAAGATATAAGTATATTGGAGTATCTTGTAACTTCATCTTTTAAACTTATATCTAGTAAATGATTATCTTATGCATGACAAAGATTTTCAGAAAAACGTTGAGACAAGGTTAGATATATGAGATCACCTTGCAATGATATTTTTATACAGTTATACACTGGAACTCTGTGTGTATTATGTATGGAAGAGGACTTCCAATATTTTGAAAAGTATATATGTATATATATATACTGAATATTTTGCGACTTTATCGCATTAAGATATCAAACTTGGTTCATTTCTTTTGACCAAGATTTTCATGAGTACTATGAGAAGGCTCATATATTGTTAATCATTATACATATTATTTTGGTGGGCTTGCTGCTCACCCTTGCTTTCTTCTTTCATCACACAACATTAGATAGACAAGATGAACAGGACCAAGCTCCCAATTCGCAAGCGGGTAGGAAACGTTCCGCAGCTTTCGGGAAGCGTTGAGGCCGCTGTAGCTGAGGTAGGAACTACCAATAGGCTAGGTTTTCAACTTATGATGTACCAAACTTATGTATAATTATGAATTGTAATAATGGCAAAGAAATGTAAATTTATTCAGAAACCTTTTTAAGGTGTATTGATATATAATTGTGGAATAAAATGACTTGTGATTATTTTTTGATATTCATCTCTGAGACTATAACTTGTGGTGTGTGTGTTTATTGTGGGGTCACAGTACAGAGTAGTTGATTGTGTATTAAGATTGGGTGTTATTAAGGGAAATGGAACTCGTGACAACCCGGATCCCCGACCCCGGATTTGGGGGTGTTATAATCAGATTTTAAACTAATAGGTTACTCAGATACAGATTTTGCAGGTTGCAAAATTGACAGGAAAAGCACAAGTGGAAGCTTCCAATTTCTTGGAGGCAGATTGGTTTCTTGGTTTAGCTAGAAACAAAAGTCAATTTCCACATCAACTGCAGAAGCAGAGTACATTGCTGTAGGAAGCTATTGTGCACAGATTCTTTGGATGAAGAATCAGTTACTGGATTATGGGTTAATATATTTTCAAATCCCTATATACTGTGATAATCAAAGTGCTATTGCTATGACAGGTAATCCAGTTCAACACTCAATGACAAAACACATCAGCATTAGGTACCACTTCATAAGAGAACATGTGGATGAAGGTACAGTGGAATTGCACTTTGTTCCAACAGATCAACAACTAGCAGATATCTTCACAAAACCACTGTGTGAAGCTACTTTTACAAGATTGGTAAATGAACTTGGAATGGTTTCAGGTTCTTTCTCTAAATCTGCCTAGCCTTTGTTCTGATGCATCTGACTCTATGATCAGTTTTTACAGAAATTACTCTCTTTGTGTATTCTGTGCTTAATTGAAAATTGCTTAAGTACTGATTGTTGTCTTATGTGCATTTCTAAACTCTGATAGTGATATGACTGTTTATGTGACTATTCAATCCTATGAAGATAACTGTGCTTGATGCTGACCTAGTAGTCTTCAATATACTAGAAATCCCATGTTAGAAGTAATTATTTATGTGGAAATCTATTGACACAAGCAAATTCTGATATTGAGCTTAGTTCAGTTTACTTTTTCTATCTTATTACTAAGTCAAAAAACTAGAATCATGCTTCTTATCGGTTAAGATCTGATGTCAGTAAATCTGATGAATGTACTAAGTGTTGATAAACCTCACTCATCAAAAGAAAAAGAAAAAGAAAAAGAAATAAAAATCAGGTACTCCTTTGAGGTCTAGAGTAAAACTGTGGAAGGGACGACCCAAGTGCATTGCTGGTATTAAGTAATATGCATCAGAAAAGCAAATAATTATTTTCCTTGGTGACTTTTCACACTCTATGATTACTGGAGAAATACTCTGTTAATAGCATAAATTCTGATAAGCAGTCGTGACTCACTTACACTGAGAAGCCACTGTAAAATGGAATTTCAAAAGATGTATAAAAAGAAATAAAAATCAGGTACTCCTTTGAGGTCTAGAGTAAAAATATGGAAGGGATGACCCAAGTGCATTGCTGGTATTAAGTAATATGCATCAGAAAAGCAAATAACTATTTTCCTTGGTGACTTTTCACACTCTATGATTACTGGAGAAATACTCTGTTAATAGCATAAATTCTGATAAGCAGTCGTGACTCACTTACACTGAGAAGCCACTGTAAAATGGAATTTCAAAAGATGCATAAAATAAGCACAAAATAGTTGAGGTGGACTCATGCATGAACTCATTCAATAGTAGGCTTCAGAATAATTACAGATTTTAAGTAAAGTTTTAGTTATGCCTTATTTCTAAGATGTACTGAAGTGAATCAGACTTTACTCTTTGTCTGATATTTAGCTTAATGCACACACTAACACTCCATATGAATGATGAAAATTACTGTGGTGATCAATGTTGTTTTAGATGAACAGTTTATGTGTCAGATTGCATAAATTCTGAGGACAAGCTCTGCTGGAAGTTCTGATAAATAAGTTCTGAAAAACCGAACTCAAAATTTGTGTGAAGAATCACAAAGATAGGCATTCATTTTTTGAGTTAAGAAATCATGTTCAGATGACTGTTAAGTCCTGATATAAGTCTAAGTGCTGTTATTAAATTCTGATCCTCTACTTGACTTATTTGTGGTTAAAATATGAAACAGTCTTATTTTTACTCAGAATATGAACGGGTAAGATATTAACAGTCAATACAATTAGGGTTAGTAGAACACGTACATGCACAGTAATTTTTTTTTACTTGTTTGTTGTGCGCATTAAACCCTGTTTTACTTTTCCAATAACTGTTTTTCTTCTTCCCAGTCTAGGGAGACGAGGTAGAATTATTTCTACCTGTCAGCATTAAATTTCCTTGTGTCTCTTGGCATTCTCTGGCCTATATAAATCAACACCTCAAATCAGCCTACACATCATTTCTTTTCTCACACACCCACTCTCCTTTCCTTCATACCAACACAAATTTGGTCAACTACAATATGTTTTTGAACTATGAGACCTTCAACATGGAGCTGAGCAGTGAGGATTGGAAGCAGGAATGGCACGTAACTGTCATTCCTGATGAGATTTGGGACTCGGTTTCCCAGGAGGTTCTCACACACCTCATGTTCTTTTACATGGACTACCATCGCCATCTGGAGCGATTGGAAGAAGAAAGGCTGGAAGCTCTCAGCCAACAAGAGCGAATCATTCGACTCGCTATTCTTTTTGTAGAGAGTCGGAAGAAGAAATAATTTCTTTTCTTCTTCCTGTTTTTCTTCATCGTCAGCCTTGTCCGGCTTCTTAGCCAAGGACAAAAGCTGTTGATGTTAGGTTTAGAAGCTTAGGACAATCTTGTAATTCTCCCATGTAATTTCAATTTCATGGATGTATTCTCTTAATGTATTAATGGAATTTCTTATTTTTGCAAGATTCTATTTCTGAGATGTTTGCAATTTTACTGCACTGTTAAATCCTGATATATCCATATTTTGATGACCATTTTTAATTTTTGATTTAAATTAAGTTCTGATTTTAAAATATCAGTACTTGTTTACTTGATTTATTTTTTGGTCATTCTCACACTTGATTTTTTTTCTGAATATTGATTTTGCAGTAAAAATAATTAAATAAGTGGGAACAGTTTAAATTTTAAATTAAAACTGACTTACCTCAATTAATGGGATTAGTGGGTAAGTGGAACGGTTTTTCCTTGAAAAACTGCATGTGATAAGTAATGATTACTATTTTCCCGTGCCCATTAACTATTCATTATTGCTGCATGTCTGACAGGTGTCCAACGGTTTTTTTTTAACCAAGTATAAGTAAGAGAGAGAGAAGATTATACAATCTTTTATTTACTTTTACAGTTTGTCTCTCTTTCTTTGCTTTTACTCTCTCTCATCTCCTGACGTTGGTTTTTCATACAAACATTTTATCAAACACCTTACAGGCAATCTTAATTTTCAATTTCTCTCATGGCACCTAAGGATTTGATCATCGATGGAGCCAAGTTTGTTCCCAACAACTATGCTACAATTCTAAATCATGATGAAGCTCCGTCTGAGTTGCATTTTGTGCAAGATCTTCTTACACACAGTGAAATTGGGTATGCATTGACCCAGCCTTCAGTCTTTTCAAGCCAACAAGTTCTGACGTTTTGGCGGACTGGGCATTTTGATAATGGTGGTGCTAATGGTTCTCCCAGCATTGTTTTTGAAGTGGATGATTCTGAACATGTGGTAACTCCTGGAATAGTTCGAAAGGCTTTACATTTACTAGAAGGCTGCATTTTCTCAACACCGGATGAACCAGCTCTACAACAGCTCATGGCCAGTTTGGGGTATGAGAGGAGTTTGGATAAGCTTGGACAGTTGAAACGAGCACACATCAGAAAAGAATGGAGCTTCTTCTTCGACTGCATCACTAAATCATTCGGGAATAAGTGTTCTAACTTTGATGACATTCCTATAATGAGTCAGCACATCGGGTATGCTATTATTAACCAAACTCATTTTGATTTTGTAAGTGTTGTGATAGGTTTTATTGGGGATAGGATGACAGAGGATAGGAATGTTGTCTACTTTGCTAGATTTTGTCAGCTTATATATAATTTCTGTTGTGCTAATGAACCCAAATCTACCACTGACTTATACCCACCCTTTAAAATTTCTAAACGAGCCTTTAATGACTTGGTAAATGCTGACCTTAAGAAAACGGTGGTTAGACCTTTACAGATACCTCAGTCTGTAAAACAGATCCTGGTAAATGTTGATCCTCAAACCTATAGATATGTTTATCTTGATGTTCAATCTACCACCACATCTCCAACACCACACCAACCATCTGAACAAACCATAGATACATCTATACCTCAACCCTCCCTCAGAACATATCTTAAAACATATCTCACACCTTCACAGACAGCTCAACCTTCTTCCTCCGCACCTACTGTGAAGCCTTCATCTTCCAAGCCCAAGAGGACAAAGACTGTTCCTCAGACACCACAGAAGAGAAGGAGGATTATTCTGAGAGATGAGTCTGATAGTGAGGAACAGGTTTCTACATCAGAACCTATTGTTACAGAAGCTGAGAAGGTTCCTTCTCAGAAGGATTATGGAATTGGGGGATCTAATCTTCTCAAAAAGCTTAAAAGAATGACTTCTGCTGAACCTCCCAAGGAATCCCCACCTTCAAAGAGATACAAGAAACAGAGAGCTAAAAGGCCAGCTTCAGATGATGAGGTAGCAGCAGCTAAGGATGGAGATCAGGAATCTCTGATCTTAAAAGAACCAGAATTTGCTGAAGAATCACAAATCTGGTTCCTAAAATATATCAATCAGATATCTTTTCTTCCAAGTATTCTATTCTTCATAGAATTCCTTCTTCATGCATATCTCTTCTTATGTTTGTCTCGATCTTCTCTTCCTGTAAATCAGCTGCCTTCCTTATCTGAACGTTTCCTTTAAGTCCTGATATTATCTTCTGATAAATATCTCATGAACCTTAAGTACTGATGACTTAAGTTCTGACTTCAGTATAAGTGCTGATTTCAGTTAAGTATTGATTTGTCCTGTTTAAGTAAGATCTGAAAACTAAACGTAAATCACATTAGTCATGACATTATCAAATATATCTAACAATCTCCCCTAACTTATAAATTAGCATAATATACAAGTTAACAGATATTTGATGATGTCAAAAACATTAAGTACAAATGCATGAGAATTTGACTAGATAACTACAACTTACAGTCCTTAAAGCTTTACCAACTTTAACTTCTGATAACAACTTCAGTCTGTATTCATATCAGAATTTGAGCAGTTGTAGATCTTGACTTGGCTTCATCTTCTGATCTCTCTGATGTCAGCAGTTTTTCTGAGATAGTTCTTTAACAAACATCTCTCAGCATATCTGAGTTCATCAATCATCCTCCTTTTAGCATCTTTAAGTTCTGCAGAATCTTCACCAGTTTGAAAGATTGCATCCCTGAGATCATTAATTTTAGCTTTCTTTATGTCCTGATCCAGTCTGATCAAATACGCCTTGTCAGACTCAAGATTGAATTCCACAGCCTTGTAACCCAGAAAGGTAGTTATAATCTTAGCAGAGTTAGACTTCATCTCAACAATATCACCCTTGTGATCTCTGTACTTTGGAAGATATGTGCTGTCAGACTTGATAAAATAAAGCCTTTTTAGTCTCTGAATTTGACTCTTCAAATAGTTTACAGCACTTTCTGTTATTTTGTCATTCACTTGAAGTAAGAATAATACATGTTCCAATTCTTCATAATACTTCAGTGGAATGGCATTTTCCCTTATATGATAAACCCTACCATCAGTCATGAAGTACAACAAGATGTGTTCTTTCAAGTAGGTATGGTAAACCATCTGTACAGATTCTAGTTGATTCAATCTTTCAGGAGTTGCTCCAATACCTGGTTCACTTAAGGAAGTTGGATCATTGGTTGTGTTCTGTATCCTTCTTTCATCAGCACTTCCCAATCCAGTTTTATCTCTTGCTTCCTTTCCAGTAACCACTCTTGCTTCAAAACCACTTACAGCAGTCTTCAAAGGTTGAGTCTGTTTGGCTTTGGTGAATCCTGGTAGGAGTATCTTTGAAGGTTTAACATGAGCAATGTCAGAGGTTTTCTTTGATTTATCTTCTGATATCAAGTTAACTTGAGCTATGTCAGAGGTTACTTGCTTCTTTGAAATATCAGAACTAACTCTATCTTTACTCTGAACAATTTGAGCCATGTCAGAGGTTGTCTTAGAAATTTTTCTTGAAGTCAGAGCAAGATCAGCATCTTCAACAGTAATTTCTTCATCCACAGGAGGCACATAAACCTTGATAGGTTTACCAACTTTCTCTTTGCCCTTGGACCTTGGATCTATCTGCAATTGTGATTTAGCCTTGGTTGCTTCAGGATTTGTTCTTTCTTTTATCACAATGCCTTTGACTTTTGGAAGTTTCTTTTTACCAACAGAAGCTTCAGATTTAGATTTGACTTTTTCTGACTTAAGTCTAGCTTCTTCTTCCATCAGACTTTCCAAGTCCATTCCTGGATTCTCCTTTAGAAATAACTGCCTTGATAATTTTTCATCAAGATCCAAAAGTTCATCGGAACTTATCCTTTTACCAGTAGCAGAAGTAATTCTTTTTCTAACAACAGAACTTGTCCTGTGACTTGTAATTTCAGTTCTTCTTGATGAGAAACTTCTACCTTGACCATGACCTCCACCCATTCCAGAGTTTCCCTGGTCATCTTTTTCATCATCCTTCCCCTTCAGTGTCTGATCAGTTTTGCATTTGGACTTAATTACTTTCTCCCCCTTTTTGGCATCAGCAGGTAAGAGAAGAGAGACAAGCAATTTCACTGAGACTTGGATTTCATCGAGTTGAGATTTCCGAGAAGCTTGATTTTTCAAAATATCATCAATATGAGACTGTTGCTTCTCTTGGGTCTTCTCAATGTAAGCAACTCTATCAAAGGTAGGTTGAAAGAAACTTTTCTTTTCAAGTTTCTTAATTGTTTCTTGCTTGAGCAATTCTTCCGGAATTTTATGTAACTCTGCATGAGTTTTTGAATGGAGACCTTGAAGATGTCTAGTACTCAATGCAGTGACTCGAAGCTGTGTCTTGAAATCATCATTAATTAACATATGATCAGCTTTGTCCAAGTGCTCAGCAAGAATCTTTTCAGATGGAACAAAGGTAACTGAGTTCCATTCCTTAGTCCACTCATGTCCTCTAGGAGTTTCACTCCAAGATACTGGTGCTTCTCCTCGTACAAACTTCTTGACTAGTTCAGATTTAGAAACAGTTTATGGAGGTGCATGTCCCGAAGGACCAGCTTCATCAGCATCTGCATTTGGAGCAGCATCACCAGTATCATCAGCATTTGCAGCATCAGAACTTACAGAATTAACATCTTCTGATAAAATAACAGTATGAGAAGTAATCGAGGCTTCATCATCATCCTCTAAGTGCTGATCTATTTCAAGTTCTGATCAACAGCCATATCTTGATGCTCACCTATATTCTGATCATCAACATCTAGATGCAGAAAAGGTGTGGTAGACAATTCTGGAGTTTGAGTAGCATCAGTAACAGGTGTTGTTGATGGATTAATTGCTGTTGGAGCTTCTAAGTAGAGAACCTCATGCACAACCAGATTTTGAATATCAATTTCAGAATTTGTGAATAACAGCACTGAAAAACCGAACTCAGAATTTATGTGAAGAATCACAAAGATAGGCATTCATTTTTTGAGTTAAGAAATCATGTTCTGATGACTGTTAAGTCCTGATATAAGTCTAAGTGCTGTTATTAAATTCTGATCCTCTACTTGACTTATTTGTGGTTAAAATATGAAACAGTCTTATTTTTACTCAGAATATGAATGGGTAAGATATTAACAGTCAATACAATTAGGGTTAGTAGAACACGTACATGCACAGTAATTTTTTTTTACTTGTTTGTTGTGTGCATTAAACCCTGTTTTACTTTTCCAATGACTGTTTTTCTTCTTCCCAGTCTAGGGAGACGAGGTAGAATTATTTCTACCTGTCAGCATTAAATTTCCTTATGTCTCCTGGCATTCTCTGGCCTATATAAATCAACACCTCAAATCAGCCTACACATCATTTCTTTTCTCACACACTCACTCTCTTTTCCTTCATACCAACAGAAATTTGATCAACTACAATATGTTTTTGAACTATGAGACCTTCAACATGGAGCTGAGCTGTGAGGATTGGCAGCAGGAATGGCACGTAACTGTCATTCCTGATGAGATTTGGGACTCGGTTCCCCAGGAGGTTCTCACACACCTCCTGTTCTTTTACATGGACTACCATCGCCATCTGGAGCGATTGGAAGAAGAAAGGCTGGAAGCTCTCCGCCAACAAGAGTGAATCATTCGACTCGTTATTCTTTTTGTAGAGAGTCGGAAGAAGAAATAATTTGTTTTTTTCTTCCTGTTTTTCTTCATCGTCAGCCTTGTCCGGCTTCTTAGCCAAGGACAAAAGTTGTTGATGTTAGGTTTAGAAGCTTAGGACAATCTTGTAATGCTCCCATGTAATTTCAATTTCATGGATGTATTCTCTTAATGTATTAATGGAATTTCTTATTTTTCCAAGATTCTGTTTCTGAGATGTTTGCAATTTTACTACACTGTTAAATCCTGATATATCCATATTCTGATGACCATTTTTAATTTTTGATTTAAATTAAGTTCTGATTTTAAAATATCAGTACTTGTTTACTTGATTTATTTTTTGGTCATTCTCACACTTGATTTTTTTTTCTGAATATTGATTTTGCAGTAAAAATAATTAAATAAGTGGGAACAGTTTAAATTTTGAATTAAAACTGACTTACCTCAATTAATGGGATTACTGGGTAAGTGGAACGGTTTTTCCTTGAAAAACTGCATGTGATAAGTAATAATTACTGTTTTCCCGTGCCCATTAACTATTCATTATTGCTGCATGTCTGACAGGTGTCCAACGGTTATTTTTTTTAACCAAGTATAAGTAAGAGGGAGAGAAGATTATACAATCTTTTATTTACTTTTACAGTTTATCTCTCTTTCTTTGCTTTTACTCTCTCTCATCTCCTGACGTTGGTTTTCATACAAACATTTTATCAAACACCTTACAGGCAATCTTAATTTTCAATTTCTCTCATGGCACCTAAGGATTTGATCATCGATGGAGCCAAGTTTGTTCCCAACAACTATGTTGCAATTCTAAATCATGATGAAGCTCCGTCTGAGTTACATTTTGTGCAAGATCTTCTTGCACACAGTGAAATTGGGTATGTATTGACCCAGCCTTCAGTCTTTTCAAGCCAACAAGTTCTGACGTTTTGGAGGACTGGGCATTTTGATAATGGTGGTGCTAATGGTTCTCCCAGCATTGTTTTTGAAGTGGATGATTCTGAACATGTGGTAACTCCTGGAATAGTTCGAAAGGCTTTACATTTACCAGAAGGCTGCATTTTCTCAACACCGGATGAACCAGCTCTACAGCAGCTCATGGCCAGTTTGGGGTATGAGAGGAGTTTGGCTAAGCTTGGACAGTTGAAACGAGCACACATCAGAAAAGAATGGAGCTTCTTCTTCGACTGTATCACTAAAGCATTCGGGAATAAGTGTTCTAACTTTGATGACATTCCTATAATGAGTCAGCACATCGGGTATGCTATTATTAACCAAACTCATGTTGATTTTGCAAGTGCTGTGATAGGTTTTATTGAGATACATGAAACTGTATCTCCTGTAGACCCAGACACAAGTGCTGAAATTGATATTCAAAATCTGGTTGTGCATGAGGTTCTCTACTTAGAAGCTTCAACAGCAATTAATCCATCAACAACACCTGCGACTGATGCTACTCAAACTCCAGAATTGTCTACCACACCTTCTCTGCATCTAGATGTTGATGATCAGAATATAGGTGAGCATCAGGATATGGCTGTTGATCAGAACTTGAAACAGATCAGCACTTAGAGGATGATGATGAAGCCTCGATTGCTTCTCATACTGTTGTTTTATCAGAAGATGTTGATTCTGTAAGTTCTGATGCTGCAAATGCTGATGATACTGGTGATGTTGCTCCAAATGCAGATGCTGATGAAGCTGGTCCTTCAGGACATGCACCTCCACAAACTGTTTCTAAATCTGAACTAGTCAAGAAGTTTGTACGAGGAGAAGCACCAGTACCTTGAAGTGAAACTCCTAGAGGACAGGAGTGGACTAAGGAATGGAACTCAGTTACCTTTGTTCCATCTGAAAAGATTCTTGCTGAGCACTTGGATAAAGCTGATCAGATGTTAATTAATGATGATTTCAAGACACAGCTTCGAGTCACTGCATTGAGTACTAGACATCTTCAAGGTCTCCATTCAAAAACTCATGCAGAGTTACATAAAATTCAGGAAGAATTGCTCAAGCAAGAAACAGTTAAGAAACTTGAAAAGAAAAGTTTCTTTCAACCTACCTTTGACAGAGTTGCTTACATTGAGAAGACCCAAGAGAAGCAACAGTCTCATATTGATGATATTTTGAAAAATCAAGCTTCTCCGCAATCTCAACTCGATGAAATCCAAGCCTCAGTGGAATTGCTTGTCTCTCTTCTCTTACCTGCTGATGCCAAAAAGGGTTGAGAAAGTAATTAAGTCCAAATGCAAAACTGATCAGACACTGAAGGGGAAGGATGATGAAAAAGATGACCAGGGAAACAATGGAATGGGTGAAGGTCATGGTCAAGGTAGAAGTTTCTCATCAAGAAGAACTGAAATTACAAGTCACAGGACAAGTTCTGTTGCTAGAAAAAGAATTACTTCTGCTACTGGTAAAAGGATAAGTTTCGATGAACTTTTGGATCTTGATGAAAAATTATCAAGGCAGTTATTTCTAAAAGAGAATCCAGGAATGGACTTGGAAAGTCTGATGGAAGAAGAAGCTAGACTTAAGTCAGAAAAAGTCAAATCTAAATCTGAAGCTTCTGTTGGTAAAAAGAAACTTCCAAAAGTCAAAGGCATTGTGATAAAAGAAAGAACAAATCCTGAAGCAACCAAGGCTAAATCAAAATTGCAGATAGATCCAAGGTCCAAGGGCAAAGAGAAAGTTGGTGAACCTATCAAGGTTTATGTGCCTCCTGTGGATGAAGAAATTACTGTTGAAGATGTTGATCTTGCTCTGACTTCAAGAAAAATTTCTAAGACAACCTCTGACATGGCTCAAATTGTTCAGAGTAAAGATAGAGTTAGTTCTGATATTTCAAAGAAGCAAGTAACCTCTGACATAGCTCAAGTTAACTTGATATCAGAAGATAAATCAAAGAAAACCTCTGACATTGCTCATGTTAAACCTTCAAAGATACTCCTACCAGGATTCACCAAAGCCAAACAGACTCAACCTTTGAAGACTGCTGTAAGTGGTTTTGAAGCAAGAGTGGTTACTAGAAAGGAAGCAAGAGATAAAACTGGATTGGGAAGTGCTGGTGAAAGAAGGATACAGAACACAACCAATGATCCAACTTCCTTAAGTGAACCAGGTATTGGAGCAACTCCTGAAAGATTGAATCAACTAGAATCTATACAGATGGTTTACCATACCTACTTGAAAGAACACATCTTGTTATACTTCATGACTGATGGTAGGGTTTATCATATAAGGGAAAATGCCATTCCACTGAAGTATTATGAAGAATTGGAACATGTATTATTCTTACTTCAAGTGAATGACAAAATAACAGAAAGTGTTGTAAACTATTTGAAGAGTCAAATTCAGAGATAGAAAAGGCTTTATTTTGTTAAGTCTGACAGCACATATCTTCCAAAGTACAGAGATCACAAGGGTGATATTGTTGAGATGAAGCCTAACTCTGCTAAGATTATAACTACCTTTCTAGGTTACAAGGCTGTGGAATTCAATCTTGAGTCTGACAAGGCGTATTTGATCAGACTGGATCAGGACATAAAGAAAGCTAAAATTAATGATCTCAGGGATACAATCTTTCAAACTGGTGAAGATTCTGCAGAACTTAAAGATGCTAAAAGGAGGATGATTGATGAACTCAGATATGCTGAGAGATGTTTGTTAAAGAACTATCTCAGAAAAACTGCTGACATCAGAGAGATCAGAAGATGAAGCCAAGTCAAGATCTACAACTGCTCAAATTCTGATATGAATACAGACTGAAGTTGTTATCAGAAGTTAAAGTTGGTAAAGTTTTAAGGACTGTAAGTTGTAGTTATCTAGTCAAATTCTCATGCATTTGTACTTAATATTTTTGACATCATCAAATATCTGTTAACTTGTATATTATGCTAATTTATAAGTTGGGGGAGATTGTTAGATATATTTGATAATGTCATGACTAATGTGATTTATGTTTAGTTTTCAGATCTTACTTAAACAGGGCAAATCAGTACTTAACTGAAATCAACACTTATACTGAAGTCATAACTTAAGTCATCAGTACTTAAGGTTCAGGAGATATTTATCAGAAGATAATATCAGGACTTAAAGGAAACGTTCAGATAAGGAAGGCAGCTGATTTACAGGAAGAGAAGATCGAGACAAACATAAGAAGAGATATGCATGAAGAAGGAATTCTATGAAGAATAGAATACTTGGAAGAAAAGATATCTGATTGATATATTTTAGGAAGTAGAATTATATTTCATATCAATTAGCGATTATCTTGTAACTGTGTAGTATATAAACACAGATATAGGGTTTACACTATAAGTGTTATCATTATCGAGAAGATTATTCATTGTAACCCTAGCAGCTCTCGTGATATTTGTTCATCACTGAGAGAGGACAGTTCCATACTGTAACAGAGTTTATTGTTTTGAATAAAGTTTGTTTTCTGTTTCTTGAGTTATTAAAGTTCGATTTGATTGTGCTATACACTGTATTCACTCCCCTCTATAGTGTGTGTGACCTAACACCTTCCATCTAGGATATTCAGATGGTTTTAGTATGGGAACTCTAATAGCCTCATATCGACTATGGATTTGAGACTTTGGAGGTTCTTCACTTTTGGTGGGCTTGGTTGGAATTTGTACTTCAGACATGATTGTTTTTGGATCTTAAACTGTTTGTGTGTTAACAGATAGGCTCTGATACCACTTGTTAGGTCACACACTGTAGAAGGGGGGTTGAATACAGTGTATAGCACAATCAAATCAAATTCAAAGAATACAAGTAACAGAAAACAAACTTTATTAAACTCTATTACAATGTAGAACTGTCATCTCTCGGTGATGAACAAATTATCACGAGAGCTGCTAGGGTTACAATGAATATTATTCTCGATAATGATAACACTTATAGTGTAAACCCTATATTTGTGTTTATATACTACAGAGTTACAAGATAATCACTAATTGATATGGAATATAATTATGCTTCCTAAAATATATCAACCAATTATCTTTTCTTCCAAGTATTCTATTCTTCATAGAATTCCTTCTTCATGCATATCTCTTCTTGTGTTTGTCTTGATCTTCTTTCCTTTCAATCAGCCACCTTCCTTATCTGAAAGTTTCCTTTAAGTCCTGATATTATCTCCTGATAAATATCTCCTGAACCTTAAGTACTGATAACTTAAGTTTTGTCTTCAGTATAAGTGCTGATATCCAGTTAAGTACTGATTTGTCCTGTTTAAGTAAGATCTGAAAAATAAACATAAATCATATTAGACATGACATTATCAAATATATCTAACAGGGTAATATGTCCAAGAGGGATGAGATGCCTCTTAATGTACTTCTCGAGGTTGAAGTCTTTGAAGTTTGGGGAATTGACTTCATGGGGCCATTTGTCTCATCTTGTAACAATCAGTATATCTTGTTCGCGGTTGATTATGTCTCGAAATGGGTTGAAGTTAAGGCATTGCCAACGAATGATGCGAAGGTAGTGCTTAATTTTCTTCACAAGATTTGGAACTCCACGGGTCATAATTAGTGATGAGGGGTCGCATTTTTACAATCGCAAGTTCACTGCTATGATGCAAAAGTATAATGTGAATCATCGTATTGCTACGGCTTATCATCCTCAGACCAATGGTCAAGCTGAGGTCTCTAACAGAGAGATCAAGCGTATTTTAGAGAAAGTTGTGTGTCTATCGAGAAAAGATTGGTCTTTAAAGCTTAATGAAGCTGTGTGGGCGTATCGAACAGCATACAAGACTCCGCTGGGGATGTCACCGTATCAGTTGGTTTATGGTAAAGGGTGTCATTTACCGGTGGAGCTAGAGCATAAAGCATATTGGGCTTTGAAGAAGTTGAATCTTGACTTAAATGCAGCTGGAAAGAAGAGGATATTTCAATTGAATGAACTCGACGAGTTTCGACTTCAAGCATATGAAAACAACAAAATGTAAAAGGAGAAAGTAAAGAGGTGGCACGATAGGGGTCTAGTGCTCAAATTATTTATGTCGGGGTCACAAGTTCTTTTGTTTAATTCTCGTCTCCGTCTTTTTCCTGGAAAGTTAAAGTCAAGGTGGTCAGGGCCGTTTGTTGTCAAAACTGTGTTTCCACATGGAGCGGTGAAGATTTTTGAGAATGATCTGGGCCAAGCATTCAAGGTGAATGGTCAGAGGTTGAAGCATTACTATGGTAACACGGAAAACCGCGAGGTGGTTAGTGCTATTTTGTTGTCTGTTTGATCTCGCATTTCTACGTCAAGCTAACGACGTAAAGCAAGCGCTTCTTGGGAGGCAACCCAAGTTTGTTGTACATTAGTAGATAGAGGAAGAAGAAAGAAAGGAGAAAAGCACAAAAAAATCAAAAAAATAAAAATTTTTGGGGCCAACTACAGTAGCACGGCGTGCCCGCACTGAGGAAGCGGGGCGGCCGCGCCACTTTTCCAGAAACAGAGCGCGCCCGCGCTGCCTGGCGGGGGGCCGCACTAAAAAGACAGAAGCATGGTGCGCCCGCGCTGAGGTAGTGTGCGGTCACGCTGCCCCCTGAATCCGAAAAAAATATATACAACTGGGAAAAAGAGAAAATCAGGGACTTATTCCAAAAAATCAATTTCTACCCGAATTTTACTCTTCCACATCCCAAATTTCCCTCTCCAAATCAAACTCATTATTCTTACTATTCCCATAATCAATTCCCACTTCTATTCTATATCTAATTCTCTCCCAACCTCCTATATATACACACACTTATACACAAACTTCTCCATCACTTCTCAAATTCTCAAACACAATTCTCTCTCAAACACTTATCTTTAATTCTCTCTTATTCAATCCCAATGGCACCCAAAAGACAACGAACTCAAGTAAGCAGCAGCACCACTGATTCTTCGAGTGCAGGTGGTGTGAGGCCAAGTTTTTCAACTCCCAAGGATGAGGCTGAGTATACGAGGCTTCTCTCGAAGCCTATAGCCAAGGAGCGTGGTTTTCTGCCATCGGGGAAAGATGGTAAGTTATTGGAGATGATCTTGGAGATGGGTTGGGTAGCTTTTTACGAGGCACTCGTTGTTGTGCCCATGAGTGTGGTTCATGAGTTTAATGCTAATGCCAAGGCGGAGAAAAATGGTTTCACGATGGTGAGGGGGATGACGGTGGAGTACAGTGCCGCGGTGATAAGGAAGGTGATTGATCAGCCTGAGAGGAGGGTCGGGCAGGATATCTGGAATGAGAAGACTCCGGAGGAGTTTGATTTGGATTTGATAGTTGCTACTATGTGTGTGCCTGAGACTCACTGGAAGTTCAAGAGGGGCACGACTGATTATTCCATGTTTCCAGCATCGTGCATGAATGGGTTTGCACGTGCATGTAATGCTTTTATTTGTGCTAACAGCATGCCATCTTCTCATGTGCATGATGTTACTGTGGAGGGTGCACGATTGTTGTGGGGTATTCTTCAGGGAGATTATGTGGACCTTGGTATGGTTATTCACCAAGGGATATTGAGATTTTTGCGAGGGAGTACTACGGGGTCTATACCATATGCGTCCATTGTGACGAAGTTGTGTGTGGCAGTTGGTATTCATTGGTCAGCACACGAGCAGCTTCAGATTCCGAGTGCTCTAATTGATAGTACCACTTTATTGACAATGCAAGAGTGGGATGGAGGCAAGCCTGATTTGCGAGGACTTGGGTATTCTTTTGACCATCTGCCAGGTGGGAGGCCAGCTGATGGGGCAGCTCAGATGAGTGAAACCGCTTGGAGATCTCAGTTAGGTGAAGAGGCTGGTTCATCACAAGAGCAGGAGGAAGCAAGAGCAAATGTTGGAGTTGGTATGAGCATGGCACAGTATAGGCGTCTAGCTAGGAGGATGGATGTTATGCATGATATCCATAGTCGGTTTGCACATGATCTCACCCAGACATTGGGGACTGCTTTCAATTCCACAGGAGTTGACATCCAGTGGTCAGTATTCAGTGAGGACCCTGTGTATCCACTTACAGACACGCCTGACACTCCACCCCTTGAGGGTGATGATCCTGGTTTGGATTAGGTATGCTTAATTCCTTGATATTACTTTCACTGAGGACAGTGAATATTTTAAGGTTGGGGGTAGTAGTTAAGGAGTATGTGTTTTGTATGAGTCGCATATAGTTTGCATATTAATTATAGTTTAGTGCATATAGTTGCATTTTTCTATGTAGTAGTTTTTTTTGTTTTTTTTTGTAGTTGTTATGATAGTTGTTCATATAGTTTCATGCATTTGCATTATAACATGATCCCTTAGATGATTTTTTTTGATTGATTTGTGATATTGATGCTAGTGTAGTGATATCGTATTTAGTGATGTTAAGTTGTATCGAATTGATTTACATGCTAGAGACAATTGTATTTCACTAAGTCTTATAGGTTGCTTGAGTGCTAGATCATGATCATGGTTTATTTGTTTGTCGAGGTTTAATCGCTTGTTTATATTTAGAATTTAGGATATTCTCTTAATGATAAATTAACATGGATTTTTAAAAATTGGAGAAAATTGGATTTCATTGCTAGTTATTGTGGCTATGTGTCAAGTGGCTAGTAGTCGGCTCATATTTATATGAGTAGTCTAGGGTTGAACGAGATGGAGTGAAAGGCACTCGTTTAGAAATTTGAGAAAAAAGGAAAAAAAGGAAAAAAAATAAGTGTTATGTATAATTGATCACTAGTGGGCTCTTTAGTACTCGAGTTATTAAGTTCTTAGGGGATTTTGTGCCTAGTGACATAAGGCTTTTATAGTCTAGGATCTGCTAACCTAACGCTCGCTACATGGGTACTATTGTATAAGTCTTTTATGGACCTCACTCATTGCACGGTCAAATAAGCATACTTGTGTTGTTTTGTTATGAATAAAAGCATGAATCCATATAAAACTCCAATATAAGAATTGAAGTGTTATAAGTTATTTTAAGTCTAGCTTTTATTTTATTTATAATCTTGCGATTGCTTTGATGAGTAGTGAGTCATGATTATTGATCTAGTTGCGATGGTATATCGTATATCTGTAAGCATTTGCACACACGCACGTCTCTTGTTTGTAAGTTGATTTGTGGGGTTTGATTGATCTTTGTGCGAATAACTGTATTTGTTGAGATTTTGCTTGTTGATTAGTTTAGTTATTCTATAAGGATCGTTGCATTCATATAGTTCCATTCATGCATTTTTTTATTTCTTGTTCTTTGAGTCCGTTTATGCTTGAGGACAGGCATTGATTCAAGTTTGGGGGTATGTTGAGTGGCATTTATGACACTTTATAATGCTCTGTAAAGCTTTGAATTGGTGTGTTTGTACTCAATTTGTTGGTGTTTTAATGTGTTTTGTAGTATTTTTGCATTTCACGGCATTAATCCAGAATTCAGGTGAATTAGCATTGATTTGATGCTAATATGGTGTAAGGATGGTATATTAGAATAAAGGCTCATGAAGACCAACTCATTGCAGCAAGAAAAGAAGAAAAAGAAGTTTTATCCAGAAGACCGGCGCGCCCGCGCTATCAAAGCGTGCGCCCGCGCCCGAAGAACAGAAACACAGCGCGCCCGTGCTGGTCAAGCGCGCGGTCGCGCCGGGTCGGGATTTCAGAATCCTGATTCTTGTAGACTTTTGATTGGTGGACTTCTATTATGCATGGGCTGCTATATATACATAAATAAAGGTCGTTTTTCATAAGGAGACATACCAGAGCTCAAGAAGAAGGCATAAGAAGACCGTATAGCATAATTCAATCAAGGCGAAGAAGATCTAGTTTATACTTGTGATTCTTTGTTCTAAGTTGTAACTTTGGATGCTAGTTTTCTTATTCGTGAACCTATACTCTTGTTTCGTACTTGGTTCTTATTTATTCAGTAAAAAGACTACGTTTATTATACCATGCTTTCATCGGAACCCACATTGATGATGAGTCTGATTATGGGCTAATCGTTATCGTGGGGTTCTAACGGATTTATTTGTGGATTTCTTTAGTTAAATTGTTTCGATACCTTAGTGTGTGGTGATTGTATGATAACCTAGTTTTGGTTGCGCGTTTTCATCTTATGAGCGTCGCGAACTTATAAGATAGTGTGTTAATCTTTAATGAAGCGAAAGTGAATTTAAAGGTTTAGAACTTGCCATGCTAGCATAGGTTCATGTATTAATTATGCATGATTTGTAGGTAATTTTAACCATCTTACTTGCCCTATGTAATCATGATAGATAACTTGTGCATTAAGCCATTATATTGTCAAATTCTATAGATATATAGGGTCTCAATATAATTGGTGTCTATTCAGCTTCTATCTCTTTTGTGGATGTCGGGTAGTATATTATTCGTGCAACGAAAGTTGGCGTTTAACAGTTTCGTGTTGTCTGATTAGTGTCATCACCATTACATGCTAAGGTTAAGAACAATAAGGCTATTGAATGAAGTATTTAATAAAGTTAGAATCCCATGTTTGTGTCATATATTATTCAACTCTCTTTAATCTTTTAGTTAATGTTCTTTAGTGTAAATTCTCAATAGTTAATTGTAGTTATAATCAAAACCCAATTTGTTATTCGTCTTAGTATTTAATAATAACCATATCATTGTTGCATAAGTGCATAAATCATAAAGTTAACCTAAACCAATCTCTGTGGGAACGAATTAGAAATAATTCTATATTACTTGCGATCACGTACACTTGCCTGAATTATTAGCGCGTGTTTAGCCCTAACACTGATAACTCATGCATGATTCCATTTTCTTCACGCAACAACTTCATTGCATAAATCTTGAACTCAGTACCATTGTCACCCCTAATTCTTCTAACCTTGAGATCAGGATGATTGTTGACTTGCCTTATATGATTAATAATGACTTCACTATCTTGATCTTTAGATTTAAAAAAATCTGTCCAAGAGAACTTTGAGAAGTCATCCACAATCACTAGGCAATATCTCTTCTTTGAAGTTGACAACACATTGACTGGTCCAAACAAATCCATGTGCAATAGTTGTGGTGATTCTTCAATTATTGATTCAAGCTTCCTTTTGAATGATGCTTTAATTTGTTTCCCTTTCTGACAAGCATCGCACAATCCATCTTTTGATAACTCAACTTGAGGAATGCCTCTTACTAAGTCTTTCCTGACTAATTCATTCATAGTATTGAATTTCAGGTAGGACAGCTTCTTGTGCTACGACCAACTTTCATCTTGACTTGCTTCGCTGAAAAGACAAGTAATAGAATCTGCATTAGATGAGTTAAAGTCAGCTAGGTACACATTTCTTTTTCTCACTCCAGTGAGAACCACTTTATTGTTCTCCTTGCAGATAATGACATAGGCTTCAGAATTGAAAGTTACAGAGTTGCCTTTGTGTTGTGCATATGTTGTGTACTTGATGATTTCATAAACAAAACATCTAAGTAGATTTTACTTAGTGAAATTATGTAGCACTCGACGGATAAGAATTATAGTCCCGACGGATAACTCATTATAGTCCCGACGGATGATTAACTTATTATCCATCGAGTGAGTAGCTTATGTAATAATAAGTTTGTAGCACAGTTATGTATGCACCTTTGTATAGAATCTGTAGTAGCATATAAGTCATGTTGACTTTAACGAGATATGCAGAATAGGTTGATTAATTGTACATAATTGATGTCTTGTAATTCTGCATAAGTGATATAGAGTCAAGTGCCAAAATAGCTACCGATGGATGATTAACAAAGCCATCGACGGATGATCAAATGACTATCAACGGATGTTTAATATAGCAGTCGACGGATGATCAATTAAACCATCAACGGATGTTCTGAAAGTCGACGGATGATCATATGAAGAATTCAAATAGCAGTTGAACAGTGAAAGCTGACACACAGCCGTCGAGATGTATACAAACACACTGTGGAAGCCCATTAACTGGGTAATAGAGGACGAAAAGCAGCAAAGCTTAAGACTGTTAGATTTTATATTTGTTCAGTCTTTTTGACTTTGTAATCTTGGTATTATATAAACCAAGAGAGTAGCAAATAGAAAAATAACAGAGATAGCTGAGAAACAGAAAAAACAGAGAAATCTTTGTAAGCAGAATCATTAGCATTTCCTGTATTCTCAGTAGTTCTATTTTGTAAGCAGTTGTGAGCATTTCTGCACACAGAGTCCTCTCGATATATTATATATATCTCTGGTGGAATTGTTTAAATCCACCAGAAATTTTTTAAAGACTCTTGTTTTTAATTACTTATGTTTTGATTCAATTAAGTTTACATTCCGCATTGTGCTAATAAAAACAAATATATCTATAATCGAGTTGAACATTTTTATTTCAAGAAAAAGGTTCAAGAATTCCATTCAACCCCCCTTCTGTAATTCTTGCTACATTGTTAAGGGACTAACAATTGGTATCAGAGCAAGCTCTTAATCTACAAAGAGTTTAAAGATCAAAACAATTCAGCAAGATGAACAAGAAAGATGTTGGAGTCAAGATTCCTTTTCTTGATAAAGATAATTACCATCATTGGAAGGTAAAGATGCATCTTCATATGCTTTCTCAAGATGAGGTCTATGTGGACTGCATAGAAAGAGGCCCTCATGTTCCAATGAGAGCTGCAACAGGAAACGAGCCATCTATTCCAAAGCCAAGGCATGAATGGTCTGATCCTGACATTGAACAAGTCAGGAAAGATAAAAAGGCCATGAACATTCTATTCAATGGTGTTGATGCAGACATGTTTGATAACATCATCAACTGCAAAACTGCCAAGGAAGTTTGGGACACAATACAGATAATTTGTGATGGCACTGAGCAAGTTAGAGAAAATAAAATGCAGCTCCTGATTCAGCAATATGAGCATTTTCACAATGAAGAAAGTGAGTCACTCACTGACATTTTTAGTAGATTCCAAAAACTACTAAATGCTCTTAAGTTGCATGGAAGAGTCTATCAGACTAAAGACTCCAATCTGAAATTTCTCAGATCTCTTCCAAAGGAATGGAAACCAATGACAGTCTCGTTGAGAAACTCACAAGATTATAAGGAGTTTACTTTGGAGAGACTGTATGGCATTCTGAAGACCTATGAGCTTGAGATAGAGCAGGATGAAAGAATGGAGAGAGGAAAGAAGAAAGGAGGATCTATTGCACTAGTTGTTGATCTGGAAAAGGAGAAGGAAGTGAAGATGGAAGCTGTAGAATCAACTTCAAAGGTCTGTGAGAATAAGGGTAAGGGGCTAGCTGCAGAAAGTGAAGAATCATTGAGCCAAGATGACATGGAGGACATTGATGAGCACCTAGCATTTCTTTCAAGGAGATTTTCCAAGCTCAAGTTTAAAAAGAACTTCGGAGCAGCCAAGCCAAATAGAAACATGGTGGATAAGTCAAAATTCAAATGTTTCAAATGTGGCTTGGCAGGGCATTTTGCAAATGAGTGTAGAAAGTCAGATTCCAGTAAGAAAAGGTTTGAGTCTGTGGATTATAAGCAAAAATACTTTGATCTACTCAAATAAAAGGAAAGGGCTTTTATTACACAAGAGAATGACTGGGCAGCAGATGGTTTGTATGAAGATGAAGATGTCAGCTATGTCAATCTAGCCCTAATGGCCAAGTCTGATGAAACAGAGACAAGTTCCTCAAGCAATCATGTAATCACTACAAACCTTGCACATTTATCTAAAGCTGAGTGTAATGATGCCATAAATGACATGTCTACAGAATTGTATCATTTGCGTGTTACACTTAAGTCTCTCACTAAAGAAAATGCTAAAATCAAAGAAAACAGCTTGTTTTTAAGTGAGAGGAATAATGTGCTTGAGTCTCAGTTTGTTGAGTTTGAGAAACTAAAAATTGAGTGTAAGATTGCCAAGGACGAATTAACTGAGTCCTTGAAAAAGGAAGAAATTTTGAAGAAGCAACTCGAGCGTGAACAAGAGGTGATTAAAGCATGGAAAATATCTAGGGATGTTCATGCTCAAATCACCAAAGTTCAAGGAATTGAGTCTTTTTGTGATGAAGCCTGGAAAAAGAATAAAGAGAAACTAGAGCCTATTTTGGTAGATGGGTTGCTGACAGATGTAGACTCGACGGATGATGAGGACTATCCGTTGATAACAAAAAGTGTTATCCGTCGAATGATAAAAATCCTCATCCGTCGGCTGTAAGCAAACCCATTAGCAAAGCCAAATTAATCAAGCTAAATGATAAGTATGGTTCTGTTTCCAAGAACTTTATTTCAGGAGAGTCAAGTCAAGCTAAGAAAGGGAAAAAGGCTAATGTTGGTCACATGACTGTCAAACAGTTAAGTGACAGACTTGAGAAAATAGAGGTAAAAACAGAGACTAAAAAGAAAAATAATAGGAATGGTAAAGTAGGGATTAACAAACACAATAACTACACGCCTGATAAATATGCTCCTAGAAAAATATGTGTCAAGTGTGGTAGTGTAAATCATTTGTCTGTTAATTACAAATCTACCATGCCTACTCCCATATCTGTTCAGCCTCAATTTCCTAACATGAATGCCATGCCTCCCATGCCTGTTAATGCTATGCCTACACAGAATATGAATGCACAGTTTGCTAATATGCCATTTGCACCTAATCCATATTATGCTGCATACAATATGCCTCAAATGCCATTTAGCATGCCTTACTGGAATAACATGTTTGTACCAAGCATACCATTTCATGTTAGTCATAGCATGCATGATAATTCTGTTGCATTTAGTGGTTTCAAAGGTACAACCCAATTGACTAAGGAAGAATCTGAAATTCCTAAGTCAAATGAGATAAAACCTAAGAAACAGAAGAAGAAAGCTAACAAGGCAGGACCCAAGGAAACTTGGGTACCAAAATCAACTTGATTTGATTTTGATGTGTGCAGGATAGTGGCTGTTCAAGACACATGACTGATGATTCTACCCTGCTCACAGAGTTTAAGGAGAGAGCTGGCCCAAGTATTACTTTTGGAGATGACAGCAAGGGTTATACTGTGGGATATGGCTTGATTACAAAGGATAATGTCATCATTGAAGAGGTTGCCTTAGTGGATGGTCTCAAACACAATCTGTTGAGTATCAGCCAGCTTTGTGATAAAGGAAACTCAGTAACCTTCAATAAAGAAGCCTGTGTTGTGACTAATAATCAAAACAACAAAGTGGTTCTCACTGGTGTGAGAAGAGGAAATGTGTACCTATCTGACTTCAACTCAACCAAAGCAGAATCTGTAACTTGTCTTCTCAGCAAAGCAAGTCAAGATGAAAGTTGGCTATGGCACAAGAAGCTATCCCATTTAAACTTCAAGACCATGAATGAGCTGGTAAAGAAAGAACTAGTAAGAGGCATTCCTCTAGTGGAGTTTACAAAGGATGGACTGTGTGACGCCTTCCAAAAAGGGAAGCAGATCAAAGCTGTTGGATTTTAATCGCAGCGGAGGCATGGTAAAACACTTTTACACACATAAAATCCAAATAAAAGCATATAAATCGTGGTAAAAACATAGGGATCGATTACTAACCTTTAATATGCGATCCAAAAGCAACGATCGGAGATCCTTAGCAGCTGCTCCTCAAACGTGAAGCACTCCACCGGTATCCACCAAGAAAACGACGTTAAGGAGGAGGAGGAGGTGGAGAGAATTTGGTTTTCTAAAACTTTTGGGTTTTTGGGTTCCTGGGTTCAAATCAAAATAGGGTTTATAATATTATATTTATAGGCAAAATTTTCAGCTGAAATTTTCCCATAAATATTATTATTATTATCCCATTTATTATTCTCATTAATAATTAAAACACCTTTTAATTATTAATCCTTTTTCTAAACACTTTAGAAATAATTCTCTTTCTTGATTTAATTTCCAAAAATTAAATCCTTAATTAATAATATTAAGAACTTTTCTTAATTAATTTATAATCAATTAAATCTCATTTAATCAATTATTAAATTTGCCAATTAATTATTTATTTCACAAATAAATAATTATTAGCCATTATTAATTAATTCCTTCACTATTAAATCATTCTCTTTTTATGGTGTGACCCTGTAGGTTCAATATTAAGCCGTTAGTAGAAATAAATAATAATAAAACTATTTCATCATTATTTATATAAATTCTCTAATTTATTAAATATGATTAATTAATTAATAACATTTATTCTACATCGTGAGGGATACTTCTCAGCATATCGCGACTATCCGGATAATACGAATTCACTGCGTAGAATACCAAGAACCTATTCAATGAATAGTTACCATACAATAAACTCCTTCTACCCTACAATGTCCCGATTAAATACAAGGCATGGATCTCGTGTCAAGCCTATCTAATTCAATCACTTGCTTACCATTTACTATGCTTAGTTCTATGCAAAATAGAAACTCCTTTCTAATTTCATTCACTCTGGCCAGAGATTCCTGAACTAGCATAAGTGGATCAGCCTTGAACATTCGCTTCCTTCACTGGAAGGGGTAGATCCTTTATTGATCATACACTATCTTCGTGTACAAATTCCTATACCCAGTAGAGCCCTAATAATTGTCCCTGAAGACTAAGAACTAAACCAAAGCATAGTTCAGTGTACACAAGATGACTATGATGACCTCAAGTCTAAGGATACTTGTACAACTATCACTATGTGAACAACTGTTGACACGTGAGTGAACTCCATCAGTTGTTCAGCTGTGCGAGTCATGTTCAGTGAACTTATTCTATAATAAGCACCTACATACTAGCTATAGTGTCACCACACAAATGTCTATGAGAACAGACATCCTTCATAATGAAGCAAGCATAGTATGTACCGATCTTTGCGGATTATTAATTACCAGTTAGTAATCCTACGACCAAGAACTATTTAAGTTTAGAGTTATCATCTTTTAGGTCTCACTATTATGATCTCATCATAATCCATAAAAAGCTTTACTCTAAACTATGGTATATCTTATTTAAACACTTAAATAGATAGAGCCCGTAATAAAAACAAAACAAGTCTTTTATTAATATCAATGAAATCAAAACAGATTACACAGGAAGTTATTCCTAAATCCTAATTCATGATTGGACTTAGGACATATTCATTTCAATCTCCCACTTGTACTAAAGCCAATCACTCTGGTATCTAATACCCATCTTGTCTTTATGACGATCAAAGTGACTTTCATAAAGTAGCTTTGTGAGTGGGTCTGCTATGTTGTTATGTGTGTCAACTCTAATTCAATACAATATAAGAAATGTTACCGCGCTCCCACTAACATTTCGTAGACACATAATTTATCTACGTTTTTGATAAAACCAAACTCTTTGATTGTCTCATCAAAACGGATGTTCCATATCTCGAGAAGCTTGCTTTAAACCACATATGGTTCACAGTATCTTACACACTAGGTTTTCATTTCCCTTGGAAAGAAAACCATCTGGCTATATGCCAGATCTCATAGTCGTAGTAAGCAGCAATCGCAAGCAAAATCCGAACTGATTTTAACAGGGCTACAGGTAAAAAGTTTCATCAAAGTCAATCCATTGCCTTTGTTTGAATCCTTTTGCCACAAGCCTGGCCTTATAGGTCTCTACCTGGCCATCTGCTCTAATCATTCTTTTGTATCCCGTATACATAGATTTCATTCCGGATTTCATGGCACTATGCCATTTCTCTGAGTCAACACTACTCATAGCCTCATTATAGGTCACAGGGTTGTCATCATCAATGATCGACAACTCATTGTCATTCTCAATGACAAGGCCATAATACCTCTCAGGTTGGCGAGACACTCTCCCTGACCTACGAATGGGCTGTTCCACAAAAGGTTGTTCAGTCAGAACAGGTGTTTCCACTTGATCCGTAGTAGTTTGTGCTTCTTGAACTTCATCAAGTTCAATTTTGCTCCCACTGTATCCTTCAAGGATAAACTCCTTTTCCAAGAAGGTAGCATGTCTAGAGACAAACACCCGATGATCGGTGTAAAAGTAATACCTTAAAGTCTCTTTAGGATATCCCACAAAACCACATTTTACGGATCGATATTCCAGCTTATCTGGGTCAACTTTCTTGACATAAGCTGGACATCCCCAAATCTTAATGTGTTTAAGACCCGGTTTCCTTACTTTCCATATCTCATACGGAGTTTGAGGAACAGATTTTGGAAAGCACCTTATTCAGTAAATATGATGAGGTTTCCAATGCATAACCCCATAGGAATACTGGAAGATTTGCATAGCTCATCATGGACCGAACCATGTCTAACAGAGTTCGATTTCTCCTTTCAGATACCAATCTGGAGGCGTCCACTGGGAGACTATACCATTTACTTTGAGATAATCCAGAAACTCTCCATTCAAGTATTCACCACCTCGATCTAATCGAAGAATTATAATACTATGTTTGGTTTGTTTCTCCACTTCATACTTATACTCTTTGAACTTTTCAAAGGCTTCAGACTTGTGTTTCATCAAACACATATCCGAATCTAGATCTATCATCTATGAAAGTATTGAAGTTTGAAAATCCACCCATGGCTTGCTTAGACATTGGTCCACATACATCTGTGTGTACCATTCCTAGCAAATTTGCAGTCCTCTCTCCATGTCTACTAAATGGAGACTGCAGTGCCATTATGAAGTGAGATTTTCATCATCCCTTTTCTTTTATTAATTTGTTCAATCTGAAGTAAATTATGTCACATTTATACAGACCATTATTTAAAGTACCACGTCCATAAAGAATATTATCTCTAAGAATAGAACATTCATTATTCTCAATAATAAATGAAAATCCATCCAAGTCTAACATGGGAATAATATTCCTCACAATCGAGGGAACAAAATAACACTTATTTAAAACAATAGTCTTGCCCGTAGGCATATGTAAATGAAATGAATCTACATCTTCAGCAGCAACTCTTGCTCCATTTCCTATCAGTAGAATCACCTCCTCTTCCTCAAGAGTCCTACTTCTCCTTGGTCCCAGTAACGAATTGCAGATGTCAGAACCATAGGCGGTATCTAATACCCAAGTAGAAATTTGGCTTAATGACATATTCACTTCTATCATGAATATACCTGAATCTGAAGCGGTAGTCTCACTACCCTTCTTCTTCTTCAATTCTGCAAGGTAAACCTTGCAGTTCCTCTTCCAGTGCCCCACCTTGTTACAGTGAAAGCAAACAACTTTGCTCTTGGGGTCTTCAGCTTTTGGTGGAACCGGCTTTTCTTCACCTACTTTCTTCTTCTTGGAAGAGTTCCTCTTCCTTTTCTTAGGATTGGAACCTTCACCAATTAGAAGAACAGAACTCTTCTTAGGGGGAAAATTCGATTCTGCAGTCTTCAACATGTTGTGGAGTTCAGGCAGGCTGACATCCAACTTATTCATGTGAAAGTTCACAACAAACTGCGAGAACGAACTCGGAAGCGATTGCAAGACCAGGTCTTGGCTCAGCTCCCCATCCATGGCAAAACCAAGTTGTCCAAGACATTCAATCACATTGATCATCTTAAGTACATGGTCATTCACAGATGATCCCTCAGACATCCTACAACCGAACAGCTCCTTCGATATCTCACATCGAGCTGTCCTCCCCGCCACATCATACAACTCTTGTAGATGCATTAGGATAGTGTGAGCATCCATATGCTCATGTTACTTCTGTAGCTCAATGTTCATGGAAGCTAGCATGATGCATTGAGCAACATTTGCATCATCTATCCACTTACGATACACAACATGTTCATCATTATGTGCATCACTAGCAGGTTCAGTAGGCTTAGGTGAGTCAATCACGTATTCCAGCTTCTCAATCTTGAGAACAATTCTCAAGTTTTGAAGCCAGTCAGCATAATTAGGACCAGTCAATTTGTGAGCATCTAGTATGCTCCTGAGTGATAGTGCAGAAGACATAACGTACAAAGTAAATCTGTAAATGATAAACACATAACAACACTTAGCAAATATTCGATTTCATTTCAAAACACTATATGAATCGGGTCTTTATTCATAAGTGGCTCCCACTAGTTTATCTAATTTATTCAACCCCCTACGTGAAAAACTAAGCATTCATAATGCTAATGGGAATAGGGATCCTACATTCCATTACACAACCCCGGCTGTGGCACGAAACGCCATGTAATGTTCAATAGGCAGACAACTCTTGTCAATTACATCTAATGTTATTCCCTAATCAAACTTTAGCCTCTTGAATAATTGAGTCACGGCTGTGGCACGACAAACTCAATATTCTAAGTCAAGTCTAACCCAACATTCCGTACAATTGAATCAGTCCCCAAAGGCCCACGGCTGTGGCACGTAACGACCTTTAGATTCTTATTCAATGTACACATCTCTATGTAATAGACAAGTATTTCTTATTTCGAAATCAAAGCCCTCGGCTGTGGCACGAAACGACAATGATTCAAAAATAAGAACTACTTTTCTATCATGTTGGAAGGCTATGACCGACACAAGCCCGTTGTGTCATTGGCCAATTACTACTTGATATTATTTAATTTTAGAGGGATTATATTATGTTACAATCATAATCATATTATAAAGAGATTCTTCCTTTTAAATTAAATATTTTAAATCAATAATCAATAATCAGATGATTCCCAGATCGGGTGGAGCATTGTCAAGAGGCGTCACTTAATAACCCTTTCTTACAGATAGAAATCTGTTATTGACAGAATCATCCTTTCTCTCATATCAAAAATTCATATTCAATTACGTGTTTCATAAACACAAGAATCTCATGATTGTATTCATAATATTATTATTAAGGTTATGAAACAATTTCACTATACTAGGTTGTCTAACAAACGCCTTATGTTCATTTAAGTTCACCTAAATCTATCATCGCATGATAAACTAAGCATATATCACATATATAAACGTGAATAAACATCAAGGTAGGCATGTTATATCATCTAGCACATTAGTTTAAGCATTATACATCTCTATGTATCACATGAAGCATTTAAAAGCAGTTAAAACAGTTAAAAACAGCTTTAAAACACTTTCGGAAATATAAACAGTTCAAAACTTTTATATAAACTAAAATTGATCACTCCATTAGATCCGTCTCGAAAAAACGAATCCAACGGTATATTGCACGCCCAAAACGGAGTTACGAAACTCCCAGAAAATCAATTTTAATTTGGACAGTCGGGCTGTAACGCATTACAGGAACGCGTTACAAGCCCTGTAACGCATTCCGGTGATGCGTTACAACCCTTTTAACCAATTAAAAGGTGTAACGCATTCCATGAATGCGTTACACCGGAATGCGCCACAGGGTGTAACGCATTCCCGGAATGCGCGACACCCCTTTTTTTTCTTTTTTTTCCTTTCCTGCAGCAGCCGCCGTCTTTTTCCTCAAACAACGTGCCGCCTGACAACTCTGAACGCCGTACCTGTTCTTTTCTTTGCTTCCGTGCATCACAGATTATGCAGACAACAGCACATAATATATATATATATATATTTTATTACGAATTTAAATAAAACAACTTCAAAAATCATAATAAAAATCCATACATCATAAAATTATGAAAAAAATACCCAGACGATCTACAACACTTGAAGAACCCAGATCAACATTCAAAATTATTCTGAGAAACGATTTCTCATCAGATAAAATTAATCCATTATATAACTTGTAAAAATCATAACTAATTCATACAAGCACATAAAATTTTGAAATTTTTACCACAGATCTATATGCATACAACCTATGCTCTGATACCATTGTTGGATTTTAATCACAGCGGAGGCATGGTAAAACACTTTTACACACATAAAATCCAAATAAAAGCATATAAATCGTGGTAAAAATGTAGGGATCGATTACTAACCTTTAATATGCGATCCAAAAGCAACGATCGGAGATCCTTAGCAGCTGCTCCTCAAACGTGAAGCACTCCACCGGTATCCACCAAGAAAACGACGTTAAGGAGGAGGAGGAGGTGGAGAGAATTTGGTTTTCTAAAACTTTTGGGTTTTTGGGTTCCTGGGTTCAAATCAAAATAGGGTTTATAATATTATATTTATAGGCAAAATTTTCAGCTGAAATTTTCCCATAAATATTATTATTATTATCCCATTTATTATTCTCATTAATAATTAAAACACCTTTTAATTATTAATCCTTTTTCTAAACACTTTAGAAATAATTCTCTCTCTTGATTTAATTTCCAAAAATTAAATCCTTAATTAATAATATTAAGAACTTTTCTTAATTAATTTATAATCAATTAAATCTCATTTAATCAATTATTAAATTTGCCAATTAATTATTTATTTCATAAATAAATAATTATTAGCCATTATTAATTAATTCCTCCACCATTAAATTATTCTCTTTTATGGTGTGACCCTGTAGGTTCAATATTAAGCCGGTAGTAGAAATAAATAATAATAAAACTATTTTATCATTATTTATATAAATTCTCTAATTTATTAAATATGATTAATTAATTAATCACATTTATTCTACATCGTGAGGGATACTTCTCAGCATATCGCGACTATCCGGATAATACGAATTCACTGCTTAGAATACCAAGAACCTACTCAGTGAATAGTTACCGTACAATAAACTCCTTCTACCCTACAATGTCCTGATTAAATACAAGGCATGGATCTCGTATCAAGCCTATCTAATTCAATTACTTGCTTACCATTTACTATGCTTAGTTCTATGCAAATTAGAAACTCCTTTCTAATTTCATTCACTCTGGCCAGAGATTCCTGAACTAGCATAAGTGGATCAGCCTTGAACATTTGCTTCCTTCACTGGAAGGGGTAGATCCTTTATTGATCATACACTATCTTCGTGTACAAATTCCTATACCCAGTAGAGCCCTAATAATTGTCCCTGGAGACTAAGAACTAAACCAAAGCATAGTTCAGTGTACACAAGATGACTGTGATGACCTCAAGTCTAAGGATACTTGTACAACTATCACTATGTGAACAACTGCTGACATGTGAGTGAACTCCATTAGTTGTTCAGCTGTGCGAGTCATGTTCAGTGAATTTATTCTATAATAAGCACCTATATACTAGCTATAGTGTCACCACACAAATGTCTATGAGAACAGACATCCTTCATAATGAAGCAAGCATAGTATGTACCGATCTCTACGGATTATTAATTACCAGTTAGTAATCCTACGACCAAGAACTATTTAAGTTTAGAGTTATCATCTTTTAGGTCTCACTATTATGATCTCATCATAATCCATAAAAAGCTTTACTCTAAACTATGGTATATCTTATTTAAACACTTAAATAGATAGAGCCCGTAATAAAAACAAAACAAGTCTTTTATTAATATCAATGAAATCAAAACAGATTACACAGAAAGTTATTCCTAAATCCTAATTCATGATTGGACTTAGGACATATTCCTTTCAAAAGCATCATTCAGGAAGAAACTTGATTCAGCAATTGAAGAGCCTCTGCAACTGCTTCACATGGATATGTTTGGACCAGTCAATGTATTGTCAATCTCAAAGAAAAGATTTTGCCTAGTAATTGTGGATGATTTCTCAAAGTTCTCTTAGACATATTTCCTAAAGTCTAAAGATGAGGCTAGTGAAATCATCATCAATCACATAAGGCAAGTTAACAATCATCCTGATTTCAAAGTTAGAAGAATCAGGAGTGACAATGGAACTGAGTTCAAGAACTATGTCATGAGTGCATTTTGTGAGGAAAATAGGATCTTGCATGAGTTTTCAGCAGCAAGGACTCCACAACAGAATGGAGTAGTGGAAAGAAAGAACAGATCTCTTATTGAAGCTGCAAGGACAATGCTTGAAGAATCAAAATTACCAACATATTTCTGGGCTGAAGCTGTAAACACTGCATGCTACACTCAGAACATCTCTCTGATTAATCAAGCAAGATACATGACTCCTTATCAATTGTTCAAGAACAAGAAGCCAACTCTAAACTTTCTTCATGTCTTTGGCTGTAAATGCTATATTCTGAGAAATCAAACTGATCAAAATGGGAAGTTTGATGCTAAAGCAGATGAAGGAATTTTTGTTGGATATGCTGCTGGTAAAGCATATAGAGTCTACAATCTAAGAACCAACATTGTTGTGGAATCTGTACATGTTGTGTTTGATGATAAAAATATTGAAGGACTGAAAGATGGAGATTACCTTGAGAGCCTCAAATTCGACAATATTGAGATGGTCAGTGATGGAAGTGATGATGAAAGTGATCAAGAAACAGTGTATAAGGATAATGCAGACAAATCTACCACCAATGAAGCACAAAACTCAACATCCGTCGAGTTGCAAAATGCTTCATCCGTCGGAAGGCAATCTGTGTTATCCGTCGGTAGACAACCTGCCTCATCCGTCGGTACTCAAGATTCACCATCCGTCGGGTTATCAAAAGGAGCAGGAAGTCAAGGCAGATCACCCATAGAAAGTACCCCTTTCTCAAATCAAAGATCCACAAACTCAGGGGAGTTTCTAGAAATCAAAACTCAATCACACATCAAGACAACATTGAGGTCTCTTCATCTAGAGCTAATCTACCTCAACAAGGGAAATGGACAAAAGATCACCCCTTTGAACTGATTATTGGTGATGTTTCTTCTAGAGTTCAAACCAGGAGAGCAACTCAAGAAGAATGTCTATACAGCAGCTTCCTGTCAAAGGAAGAACCAAAGAAGGTAGAAGAAGCCTTGTTAGATCCTGATTGAATTTTAGCTATGCAGGAGGAGCTAAACCAATTTGAAAGGAATAAAGTGTGGAAGCTGGTACCCAAGCCTAAAGGAAAGAATCCAATAGACACCAAATGGGTATTCAGAAACAAGATGGATGAAAATGGCATGGTAGTAAGGAACAAAGCCAGATTGGTTGCTAAAGGCTATTTCCAGCAAGAAGGAATAGATTTTGATGAAACTTTTGCTCCTGTTGCAAGACTTGAAGCCATCAGAATCTTCTTAGCCTATGCAGCCCATGCCAATTTCAAGGTCTATCAAATGGATGTCAAAAGTGCCTTTTTGAATGGAGATTTGGAGGAAGAAGTGTATGTTAATCAACCTCCTGGCTTTGAAGATCCAAATTTTCCAGAGTATGTCTATTATCTACTGAAAGCACTTTATGGACTGAAGCAAGCACCTAGAGCCTGGTATGACACTTTATCAAAGTTCCTTTTGGAAAATCACTTCACAAGAGGTACTGTAGATAAAACTTTATTTTTTAGAAATGTTAATGGCTCTAGCATACTTGTTCAAATTTATGTAGATGATATTATCTTTGGCTCTACAGATGAGAAACTTTGTAAAAAGTTTGCCAAACTGAAGCAAAGTAAGTATGAAATGAGTATGATGGGAGAACTAACTTACTTTCTTGATTTACAAGTTAAGCAAGTTAGTGATGGAATATTCATTAGCCAAACTAAATATATTTTTTACCTTTTAAAGAAGTTTGATCTAATGGATTGCACATCTGCAAAAACTCCCATGGCCACTGCAACTAAGCTTGAACTAAACACTACTGAAAAGTCTGTGGATATTTCAAGCTATAGAGGTATGGTTGGCTCACTTCTGTACTTAACAGCTAGTAGGCCAGATATAATGTTTGCTACATGTTTATGTGCTAGATTTCAGGCTGATCCTAGAGAGTCTCACTTGATAGCTATTAAGAGAATTTTCAGATATCTCAAGGGAACACCAAAACTTGGCATTTGGTATCCTAGAGATTCTGGTTTTGATCTAACTGGTTATTCAGATGCAGATTATGCAGGTTGCAGAATTGACAGAAAAAGCACAACAGGAACTTGTCAATTTCTAGGAAACAAGCTTGTGTCCTGGTTCAGTAAAAAGCAAAATTCAGTTTCTACTTCTACAGCTGAAGCTGAATATATTGCTGCTGGCAGTTGCTGTGCACAGATTTTATGGATGAAAAATCAATTGCTAGACTATGGTTTGCAAGTTGAGAGGATTCCTATTTTCTGTGATAACACAAGTGCAATTGCCATCACTGAAAATCCAGTGCAACATTCAAGGACAAAGCACATAGACATCAAGTACCATTTCATAAGGGAACATGTAATGAATGGTACTGTAGAGTTACATTTTGTTCCAAGTGAGAAGCAACTTGCAGATATATTTACCAAGCCACTGAATGAATCCACCTTTTCTAGGTTGGTAAGTGAGTTAGGTATGCTTAATTACTCTTGAAACTATCTGAGTTATTTTGCAAGTTGATATGTAGCCAGAAATTTAACTGATTTTTAGTCATGAGTGAAATTTTGGCCAAGTCAAAATTCGCATCTCGACGGATGGCCATTATCCATTGAGTTGAGTCATCCGTCGATGTACTATGTGCAAATAAAAATCAATTACTTTTCTGGAATCTTTTAAAACTCGACGGATAACAGTTTATCCTCATCCGTCGAAGTGTCTAAATCTTAACCGTTAATTCCCTGAACATTATCCATCGAGTATACTTACAGTTTGTAAGCATTACACGACGGATAATGGGTGGAATTTTTACAGTTTATTTTTAAATGGCTATTTTAGGCAATTTTTATTGGGTAATTTACTTTTCTTTATTATTTTCATCTGTTGTTTTTGAGGGAGTATAAAAGCTTATTTCATTCCAATTATTTTCTTTTATCATTCTCAAATTCAACTGCTTTTATTTTTATTCTCTCTCAAGCAAATATCCTCTTTCTCTTCAAGCTTTCATTCTCTAACAATGGCACATGTAGTAAAGATCATGTCTCAGACTGGGTTCATTTATGAGAAGAACAACTTCACTGCTTTGGTTAATAAGGGTATTCAGCAATCAGAAGACTATCACAAGATGATGGACTACGTGAAGAACTGCTAGTTAAGTTATGCCATGCTTGAATCACCCACAGTTTACTGTGAAGTTGTTGAAGAGATGTGGACCACTGCAATCTACAACTCTACTGACAAAACCATCACTCTAACTATCAAAGGTAATGAGTTCTGTATCAATAGTGATGTGATAAAAGCATGTTTCAAAATTCCTGATGATAATGTAACTTCACCACACACTGACACTGATATTATCAGTATGCTTAATTCCATGCATTATGCACTTCCTACTAATAAGCTAAGTGAGATTAGAAGATTAGGTCTTAGGAAGGAATGGAGTTTCATGTGTGATGTTGTGACTAAAGTTTTCTCTGGAAAAGTCAGTAATTTTGATTATGTGAATATTTCCATGCTTAACATGCTATACATGCTAGTTACAGATAAATTTTACAATTTCAGTGACCTTGTGTTGTATGAGTTAGGTTTTAAACTAAGTGAGTTAGCCAAAAGGGGAAAGAATGTATATTATGCTAGATTTTTCATGATATTGGCTAACCATCTTTGTCAAGAGATTGTACTTGAGAACCCAAACAACAAATTAGCTTGTTGGGTTCAAGAGAGAAGAATCATTGCAGATTTGAACAGAGCCAGTCATCATAGGGATGTGCCAATGTTCTACTTTCCTGTAATGCAGACACCTCAGGTAAGGGAGGTAAGTTCATCCATACCCTCAACCATTCCAATCTCATCAATTTCTTTGAGTTCAGGAGTAGCTATGGCAACTGTGACAATGACCAAACAGTTGCCTACCAAAGCTGCCAAATCAACTACAATTTCTAAATCCAAGTCAAATAAAACCCCCTCTGGTATCTCTCAAAAGGTACCAGTTGAAAAATCTACCAAAACCAAAGAGGGGAGTGTGAAGGAGGGTCAGTTAGGTGAGGGAAGGGGTGAACATCAAAGAAATCCCAAGGATAAGGTTGGAGAGTTGAGTGAATCCCAGCCTAGCCACACTGCAGTTTCCCAACAAACTGCAGTGCTTAAAAAGGACAAAAGCTCACTTCTAGCTGCATCCTCCCAAAAGGATGTGGCTATTGAACAAAGCTCTCAGCCAAGAGCACATGCCAAAAGGGTTAGGGACACAAGTTCACCCCAAACTTACACAAGAAAGAAGAAATCCAAAACAACTGGGGATGCACAGGGCACACATACAGTGCAAACTGGTGTTAAAGACACAGTCCCTGCACTTTCTCAAATTCAGATTGATGTGGCTCCAATAAATGTGGAGTCACAGCCAAAATCTCTTATAATAGAAGCCTCTGAAATACCATACTCACCAACAAACTTTCTGGAAGTGGATATGATAAACACTTCAATTCCTGATTCCCCTTCTTTAACTCTGTTGGGGAAGCCAAAATCTAGTACAAGTGAGCATCATCTTTTAGATGATTTGTTGGCTCACTTGCCAATTCTTTCAGATACTATTGTGACATCTGTGCCTCAAATAACTTCAATCAACACAGAGTCAACAATAGTTTCTCTTCCCACCTCATTCATTTCTACTCTCTCGATGGATATTGCTCATCCGTCGAGTAGTGATTATATCCCGACAGATAAGCTTAACAGCAGTCATCCGTCGGATAGCTTTACCACTCACCCGATGGATATCACTTATCCGTCGAGTGTCTCTGCACAACTTCAAACTTCAATTATTTCTAGTGCAGAAGACTTAGTGGTAATACAGTCACTCTTAGGACTGAGAGAGGAGAGTGCATTGAGTGAGAGGCTGGGTTGCTCCCAGCCAAAAGGAGATGAAAAGAGTGAATCTCAGCAATCCATTTATTCAGGATTGGCAAAAGTGAGTGAGAGGAGTCCCACCTTAGTAGGTGAAGGTGAGGGTGTGAGGGTGGGGAGCCAGGGTGAGACCCTGATGCAACAAAAGAGAGATTATGAGAAAAAGGCAGGTACAAGAGAAATATGGATGAATCCAGCCATTGCTAGTGAGTCAATGATTGTGGATGATGCTGAAAAGGAAAGACAATTTCAGCAACATTACAAAGCTGAAATTGATAACATTTCCTTGGATGCTGACACTTTTACTCATCCTATGTCAGCCTATCAATTGTTGGCTGTTCAGGGCAATGTGGAGGCAGAACAGACTTTGAATCTAGTACATACCTCAGAATCTCTTCAAAGAGATAAAGCTGTTGTTAATAGGATGCCTTCTCAAGCTGGTGAGCCATCTGAAGAATTTGGAGTACATTCTAATGATGATGACTCTGTTTCTTTGGATGGAAGCATGAACTTAGGGGGAGATGAAGGCCCAAGTTCTGTTTTAAATCTACCTGGATGGGCATGGACAAAGGAATTTACACCAGGACAATTTGATGTGTCTTTGGTCAAGCAAGTGGTGGCTATTCAAAAGGCCCTTCAGGAGACTTCAGATGCTGGTACCAAGGCTATTCTTCAAGCTCACCTAGACTCTCTACACCTCATGAAGATCCAGCACTTAAGACAGAATATGAGTGTGGATGAACTAAAAAGAGATATAGCTGACTTGAAGACATACAATTCTGAGAAGCTGGATTCAGTAATGCCATATGGTACCATGCAAGATCTACTACTAAGATTGAGGAGAGAATCAGACTCTGAAAAGAAGCTAGCCAAGCTGGAAAATAGAGTTCAAGTTATTGAGAATTCAGTGGCTATCCTTCTTCAAAATCAACAGACTCAGACAAATCTTCTCATGCAACTGGCTAAAGCACAAGGCCTAACTCCTCAACTTGCTGATAACAAAAAGGGGGAGAGAGAATCAAGTAAGGGGGAGAAAGGACCAACTGAGAGGGAGAAACTTCAAGTACAAATTAGCAAAGTAATTGTACCTTCAATTACAATCTCCAAGCCAACAGTTGCAGATGGTATAGATCTAATCAAAGCAGCAGTAGCAAATTTGAAAGTTGCTGAAAAAGGAAAGTTGAGTTTGATCAACTGGAATAAGATTGATGAGGAGATACAGAAAAAGTTTGAACTAGTCAAGGAGCCAGTTCAGTCAGCCATCCATCACTCTCATGTCAAGCCAATCAGTGTGAATGAGATGAGCATGAACTATCTGGAAAAAGGACAATCTTCCTGCATCAAGTCTACAAAGGCTGAAACAATTCTTAAAAAAGGGCAAACTATCCAAAGTCATCTTGGAAAAACCCTATGGACACTGTGTATGAGACACCCAAGCTTGATGAAAAGAAGCTTCTGTCAAGATCTATTGTCTTTTATAAAGATCCAGTTGATTCAGCTTCAAAAAGAAGAATTGCTAAGATATTCAGAAATGGAAAGGAAATTTGTGTGGTAGCTGGGCATCCACAGTTTGCTCAAGCAAAGAAAGAAGAAAAAGCCAGATTAAAGCAGGAAAAGAGGCAAGCTGATCTAGATGCAAAGAAGTCTAAACAAAAGAAAGAACAGATTGCTATCTTGGCCAAGCTACAGGCTGTGAATTCTTCTCAACAAATTCCCTCTCAACCATCTGAAGCTGCTGAATCAAAGAAGAAGATTGAAGAACAGAAGAAATCCCCAAGAAAGAAAGAATTGGCTAGAAGAACAAAAAAGAAACTGGATGTTGTTGACAAGGAATTGGAAGATCAATTTCCTAAGGAATCCACTCAAGCTACAAGTCAAGCATCAAAGCCCTCTGTGGTATTTGAAGACATAAGGGTGGTGGATCCCTACAGGAATATACATGGTGAACCTATTGTGCCAAAGGATGAGCCAATAGAGTGGTATAAAATACCAATTCCTGACTTCAACTTGCCAATCCTTAGCAAGCCAAAAAGGACAAAGTCAAGGGCAGTCAAGAAAGTGAAGCTGTCACCTCTCAAATCTAAGTCAGTAGTTAAAGCTCAACCCAAGGTCAACAGGGGAGACTACTTGTACTTGTGTGACATCAAGGAATTTTCAGATCTAAATCTTTATCTGGATGAACTGGATGAATTAAGGGCAATTGATGCATACAGAAACCTACCTGAAAGGTTGGTGTTCAAGTACAAAGGAGGAAGGGAGATTCAGTGGCCACTTCACAGGATACTTCAAGAAAGCCAAGCTGTGCTGATTAAAGTCTATTCATCCTTCAAGAAAAACTTTGGGTTCAATGTAACTACAAGAAGACTAGTATTGAAAAAGATTAAAGAGCTGAGGAGTGTTAGAGCTAAAGATGCACTCCCAAAGACTCTAATCATCCCATACACAGGGAGAAGAGTGCATCTAAGGCCTTACTGGCTAATGGAATTCATGGATGACAAGGGTGTGAGAAGATTCTTCAGATTAGAAGACCAACTGAATATCTCTAGCAATGAGACTCTCTTGGAAATGCAAGAAAAGCTAGATCTCTCAGAATCTAATGAACTGGAATTCCACAGGCAGCTCCAGAATCAAATTGAGGAAAATAACAGAGAGCTTGGAAGAAGATCCAGACCTTCAAGGAACTAGAAAAATCTGCTCAGGCTAGAGGAGCATCTTGAATTGACTGTGAGCCAAACCTTGTACATTTTGTTTAATTGAAGCACTTTTAGTTTATCTACTTATCTATAAATATGTATGTTCAGGATGTTTTGTTATCATCAAGTATCTCTTAATTTATGGCTACAATTCCAGTAGACATAAATTGGGGGAGATTGTTGTGCATATGTTGTGTACTTGATGATTTAATAAACAAAACATCTAAGTAGATTTTACTTAGTGAAATTATGTAGCACTCGACGGATAAGAATTATAGTCCCGATGGATAACTCATTATAGTCCCGACAGATGATTAACTTATTATCCATCGAGTGAGTAGTTTATGTAATAATAAGTTTGTAGCACAGTTATGTATGCACCTTTGTATAGAATCTGTAGTAGCATATAAGTCATGTTGACTTTAACTAGATATGCAGAATACGTTGATTAATTGTACATAATTGATGTCTTGTAATTCTGCATAAGTGATATAGAGTCAAGTGCCAAAATAGCTACCGACGGATGATTAACAAAGCCATCGACGGATGATCAAATGACTATCAACGGATGTTTAATATAGCAGTCGACGGATGATCAATTAAACCATCAACGGATGTTCTGAAAGTCGACGGATGATCATATGAAGAATTCAAACAGCAGTTGAAGAGTGAAAGCTGACACACAGCCGTCGAGATGTATACAAACACACTGTGGAAGCCCATTAACTGGGTAATAGAGGATGAAAAGTAGCAAAGCTTAAGACTGTTAGATTTTATATTTGTTCAGTCTTTTTGACTTTGTAATCTTGGTATTATATAAACCAAGAGAGTAGCAAATAGAAAAATAACAGAGATAGCTGAGAAACACAAAAATACTTTATAAGCAGAATCATTAGCATTTCCTGTATTCTCAGTAGTTCTATTTTGTAAGCAGTTGTGAGCATTTATGCACACAAAGTCCTCTCGATATATTATATATATCTCTGGTGGAATTGTTTAAATCCACCAGAAAATTTTTAAAGACTCTTGTTTTTAATTACTTATGTTTTGATTCAATTAAGTTTACATTCCGCATTGTGCTAATCAAAACAAATATATCTATAATCGAGTTGAACATTTTTATTTAAAAAAAAAGGTTCAAGAATTCCATTCAACCCCCCTTCTGTAATTCTTGCTAAATTGTTAAGGGACTAACACTTTGTCACATAGTTGGCTGATACTCAAAAGATTGTGTTTGAGTCCATCCACTAGAGCAACTTCTTCAATGATGACATTGTCTTTTGAAATCAAGCCATATCCCACAGTATACCCTTTGCTGTCATCTCTAAAAGTAATACTTGGGCTAGCTCTCTCCTTGAACTCGGTGAGCAGGGTAGAGTCTTCAGTCATGTACCTTGAGCATCCACTGTATAGATATCATAAACTCTTTCTGTTTCCATGCACACATCAAAATCAAATCAAGTTGATGTTGGTATCCAAGTTTCCTTGGGTTGTGCCTTGTTAGCCTTTTTCTTAGGTTTCTTAGGTTTTCCACCATCAGACTTAGGTGATTGAGGACCAACCCTAGTCCTGGGGGATTGACTGTGAATCCCATGATCAATTATAGAATTATCATGCATATTTTGATTAACATGATATGGCATAGATTGTGCAAACAGGTTATTCCAGTAAGGCATACTAAATTACATTTGTGGCATATTGAATGCAGCATAATAAGAATTTTGTGCAAATGGCATATTAGCAAGTTGTGCAATTAAATTTTGTGCAAGCATAATAGGCATGGCATTCATAGGTAATGTGGGCATGTTAGGAAAAGAAGGGGTTCATACATGGGTGCAGGCATAACATATTTGTAATTAGCAAATAAGTGATTAACATTACCACACTTCACACAAGTTTTTCCAGGTGCATATTTATCAAGTGTGTAGTTGTTATGTTTGTTAATTCATACTTTCCCATTCATGTTGTTCTTCCTTTTAGAATCTGCCTTGACCTCAATTTTCTCCAATCTGTCACTCAACTGCTTCATTGACAGATGCCCCATATTTACTCTCTTTGTTTCCTTGATTCTCCTGTAACAAAGTTCTTAGAGACTGATCCATATTTCTTATTCGACTTAGCTAGCATGGTTTTACTAATTGGCTTCTTTTCTATCGATGGATGTGAATCTTTGTCTTTAAACGGATGTTCATTTTCAGCTTTTGATAGATAATCTTCATTATCCGTCGACTCCACATCCGTTAATAAGCCATCAATCAATACATGAGCCATTTTCTTCTTATCTTTTTTCCAGGCTTCTTCACAGAAAGATTTGATTCCTTGAACTTCGGTAATTTGGGCACTTACATTCCTTGATGATTTTCAAGCCTTGATCACCTCTTGCTCACATTCAAGCCGCTTTCTTAAAAATTCATCTTTCTTCAAAGATTCAGTCAGTTCATCCTTCGCAATTTTGCACTCTATTTTCAGTTTCTCAAACTCAATCAATTGAGTTTCTAACACAACATTTCTCTCACTTAAAAACATATTACTACCTTTAATTCTATTATTTTATTTAGTGAGTCATTTAAGTGTAACACGCAAGTGATATAATTCTGTAGACATGTCATTTATGGCATCATTACACTCATCTTTAGAAAGGTGTGCTAGGTTTGTAGTGATTACCTGATTTCTTGAGGAACTGACTTCTGCTTCATCTGATTTGGCCATTAGGGCTAGATTGACATAGCTTGTTTCTTCATCTTCATCTTCCCCATCAGCTGCCCAATCCCTTTCTTGAGTCAAGAAAGCCTTTTCCTTTTGTTTGAGAAATACAAATATTTATTTTTATAATCCACTGGCTCAAACTTCCTTTTTCTCAAGAATTAGGCTTTCTGCACTCATTGGCAAAGTGACCACTCAGGCCACACTTGAAACATTTGAATTTTGACTTGTCCACCATGTTTGTGTTTGGCTTGGTTGCTCCAGAATTCTTTTTGAATTTGAGCTTGGCAAATCTTCTTGATAGAAAAGCTAGATGTTCATCTATGTCCTCCATTTCATCCTGACTAGGATAATCTTCATTCTCAGCCTTCACAAACCCTTGAGTTTGGTGCAGATTCCACAGCTTCAACCTTCAACTTTATTCCTCTCTCTTGTTTAGCTACCACTGCAACAGATCCACCTTTCTTCCTTCCTTTCTCCAGTAGTTCATCCTGCTCCATTTCGAGCTCATAGGTTTTAAGATACCATACAGTCTCTCTAAAGTAAATTCTTTATACTCTTGAGAATTTCTGAGAGAGACTGTCATTGGCTTCCCTTCTTTTGGTAGAGATCTCAGGAATTTTAGATTGGAATCTTTAGTTTGGTAGATCCTCCCATACAACTTTAAATCATTCAGAAGTTTTTGAAATCTATTGAAGATGTCATTCGGTGACTCACCATCTTCAAAATGAAAATGTTCAGTTGCATCTTATTTTATCTGGCTTGCTCAGTTCCTTCACATAATACTTGGATTTGGTTCCAAATTTCTTGGAAGTATTGCAGTTGATAACATTCTCAAACATATCTCCATCAAGACCGTTGAACAGAATATTCATGGCATTCTTGTCTTTATGAACTTGCTCAATGTCTTCATCTGCCCATTTTGACCTTGGCTTTGGGACTGTTTGCTCATTTCCAACATTTGTTGCAGCTCTACGAGGAACATGAGGACATTTCTCTATGTAGTCAACATATCTTTCATCTTGAGAGAGTAAATGAAGGTGCATCTTCACTTTTCAGTGATGATAATTATCTTTATCCAGAAGTGGGATCTTCACTCCAATATCCTTTCTACTCATGTTGTTAGTTTGTTTTGATCTTTAAACTCTTAGTGTGTCAAGAGCTTGCTCTGATACCAATTGTTATTCTCTAACAATCTAACAACAGAATTACAGAAAGGGGGGTAAATGGAATTCTGGTTTCTTTTGGAAAATTCTAAAATCTCTTTTGAATGAATATATATAGCTGTGAATGAATATGCTAAGTGCGGATAAACTGTAATGATATTCAACACAAAGTAATTAAACAGACCAGTTTAAAAAATTTCTGGCGGATTGATCTTTCCACCAGAGATATGTATAAATCCGAGAACTTTGTGATGCAAGAATGCACATATCCTCGTACAAGTGTTTTTACAAATATGAGCAGAGAGAATTTCTAACAGATGTAGCTTCTATTTATCTATTTAACTCCTATTTTTCACTTGATCGTTTGATTGATATATTCTCTAATTAAACACTTACTACTCTTAGTTTATATACTACCAAGTTACACATGGATAAGACAAACAGTAAAAAAAAATCTAGGTCTATTCACATGTTGCTTCATTTCTCTATCCATCATCTTTGAATATCTTTAATTAAGCATGTAAATGGAAATGTTTATTTGTTCTCTAAAACCTGCAACCAGGTTGTCACATTTCTTTTTGTATACAATCAACCCATGTAACTGTCAAGTCACTTTCAACTGCTATTTGAATCGGTTGTTCTTTGAGACTCCAACATTATCCGTTGATACTACTCCTTGAGTCATCCGTTGAGTCTCAACTGGATTATCCGTTGAAAGTGTCTCGAATCCTTTGTTGAACCTTTAAGTTTATCTGTTGATGATGAATTCTTTAGCAGTTGACAATATTTCACTTGTACAAAATTACAAGATATCTTCTATTTACAATTGGCTAACCTATTTTGTATTTCTAGTAGTCAACATGACTAATAATTCACTACAACTTCTAGACTACTAAGTTGTCTGTTACATATAGAAATGTGTTGCAAACTTGTCTAACGCAAGCTCCTCCATCTAATAATGGTTACAAAAATCATTTAACTTATCTACTTAGAGTGTTTTGTCAAATTATCATCAAGCATACAACATATTCCTAACAAGATCACATAGCCAATCCTTAGTAACCCATCAAACAAAAAAATATTTTAAATCTCGAACATCTCCACGATTCCAATTGGATCATATCATTATTTTGCCTTTTTGACCCTCTAAATGACATTTTCTTGGAAAATATGAAACACGAAAATTGTAGAGGACGAATTTTTTTTTCCGAAAAGTCCAGAATCAACGAATTCTGGCTTACGATGAATTTTCTACAAATCTTAAAAGACTCCTAATTTTTGTGTAAAAGAGCCTTACGAATTTTGATAATTAAAAACGAGGAATACGAATAGAATGTATTTATAACGATACAAAAATCTATTTCTTAACCATCATGTTATCCGTATTAAAATCTGATCCAAATATTAGGCTCATTAGTCTAATTCAATTTTAAATGCTAATAATTATCTAATTATAATCTTTTTTATTCTAGTATTCTTTTATTAATATTATTTTAAAAATTACGGGATATTATAATAATATTCGTCTACTAAATTTTATACATTTTTGATAAATGATCTTATTTTTATTAGTAAAAATTTTTGTGTATAGAAAAGAATTCATTATCATTAGTGATGTGAGGTAATCAGCGGTAAAAAAATATCACATAAAAGTTGATTATGTGCCAATACATACAAAAACCGAATAACAAATATGCAGGCTAAACAACATATATTAAATGGTGGCGGGCCGGGCCGCTGCAATTAGTTGGGTAGCGGGGCGAAATATCACCGACAAAGACAAATTGTTGATCATGATTGGCTATAGTGTATAAAGTTTTTTTTTACAACATATAGTATATACAGTTCACTAACATGCAAACATTACTGAAACTTTTTTATTAAAGATGCATTACTAACGTACCCCTTCCGTTCTATTAGGTTATTAATATTTGGAATAAAATGATGGACAAGTATTTTAAAATCGGATCGACCCGATTTTCATCTCCAAATACAGAGTTTTTTCCGGTTTTTCGACGGATCGACTATGTTAAGGTTTGATATAAATAAAAAGCGTTATTTTACGGTGCGACCCGGTTTTCATCTCTAAATCGGACCTTTAAGGTCAAACCACACCATTTCAATATATATTAATATATTTATAATAATTATATACCGTTTTACAGATATATATACATATCAATTAACTACATAAGTTTATTTTATATTTTATATATTTATTTTAAAATTTAATATCTTAAAATTATTATTTTATGTTTAATAGTTGTATGTAAATTTAAAACAAAATATAATTTTTAACATTTACGTATTTAATTAGGTTTTGAACTATTACCGACTGAACCGAACTGTTAAATTACGGTATGGTATGATCCGGTCTTAAATTTTAAATGATCCAATCCGATTTAATATTATATAAAATTGTCATATATGATCCGATCTTATCAAACCGACCGTTACACGGGCCTAATGTGCCCCCAGTCCTCTGCTGGCAAGCTGCAATCCCAAATGTACTGATGATCAATCAGTTTGTTTTTGTTGCTGTCCTCTTCCACAAGTGTGCTATTCACATTATCAGGATAATAAAAACACATATTTCAGCTAACATTATATATTTTTACTAAATAATAAAAAAAAAACCAGTGTTAACGGGAGTATATGATAATATATGGTTGCAATTTGTGATTTTTATTTGTTGAATGTCTATTTATGCAATTAATGTTGAATTCAACTCACAATTAACTACAAATCACTTTCAGTAATTTAAATATGATAAAGAAAAAGAATAATTGGGCCTAGACTCTTGACCATGTCTAATCCAAGAGAATAATAAACAAAAATACATGGGTCAGGTCCATTACAGATGTAAGGCCCAATAAAAATTAAGAGACATAGGGCGTGTATATAAGATGTAATAGATTGAAAGCTAGGGTTTGTAATTTGGGGGAGATTAGCAGCTGATACTCAAAAGTCAAAGATGATTTACGACGTCAATTCACCACTTTTCAGATCATTCCTCAGCCAGAAAGGAGGCGCCTCTTCTGATAGGAGGTCTCTCTCTCTCTCTCTCAACTCTCTCTCTCTCTCTCGCCCCCTTCCCTCTCCCCAGTCTCTATCTCTCTCTGTTGATGTTGTTTTTGAGCAATTATGTTAACTTTGTTTTGTTTTTTAATATCTTATATTGAAATATTTGTTGCCGAAATAAGTGACACAAAATATTTAATGTTTTACTTGCAATTTGTTGTTTTATATCTTAAATTTGTTGTGATATGCAATTGCGATGCATATTTATATTACTTATTTCCACGTAAAAGCCTTGGTATATAGATTTAGATGGAAATATAACCCTCCTGTTACTTATTTCAATTTGTGATTAAACCCTGTTATTTTAAGTTAATATAATAAAATGCATTTGTGTGGAGAGTATATTGTGGTTAAGACTTGTTTCGGGGAATATACAAGATGTATGAAGGAGGTCTTGTTCTACAGAACTGTAGTATTAAACATAAGTGATTACCTGATTTTGTGTAAACCTTGTTAGTTTTGGGTATAATAGTCTTAGATTAACCCTAAAAATCATTTGTTTAGGCTAATTTGATTTGATACTAAAAGCTGGTGTCATGAGTAAGTACAATACAAGCAAGTACAATACAAGCTTAAGTTTATAAACCGGAATTTTAAAACCCGAAAGAGAAAATTCTATGACATCAATGTGATTTGTTTTAGTTTATTGGCATAGTGCCACACCTCATTTTCTTCTTATTGATGCAATCTGATGCAGGATAAGAATTATAAAAAGAGTTCCTGGTAATAAATATTATAACTTATAAGTTATGTTTCTTCATTGTGTTTGTGTTCACCATTAAGATTAGTCTAAAAAATTAAGGAGCTCTTGTGTATAGTAAGAATGAGGCTAATGCTTATTTGTTTAAGACTTGGTTCCTGATATTGTAGCATGTTTCTGCTTCCTAGTGTTATAGTCCTTTGGGCTGGACACCATTTACATTGTTCTTTAGCCATACTTTTTTAGTTACTCATGCATCGTCTTAATTTGATTCTTACTTTTGCTTGTTTTTCCTTCCCTGAAATTCAGGCAAATGGAGGAGCAAAAGCCAAAAGGACAGAGGCCAAAAGCAAATGAGAACAAGCCTGTGATGTCAGAATAAGCTAGTACTTGGGGTAGTCACCAAAATGTTACATGTCTCTTAACTCTTTTACAAGTGTTTGTAAGAGGTCTATGTCAAGTCAAATTGGTTATGTAGAAACATGAACCAAGTACGATTTCAGAATGTGTTATGCTGTTGGAATAGACTATTCCAAGTACCATGTGAATGTAGCAAAATATCTTTTTAGTTAAACTTGCATTGTGATTTATGATTGCTATGTAAATGCAAGCTGTGATAACGAACTTGCCACTGTCGGATTCCATGCAGTAGTCCTTTAAACTTGAATCTTTTTTTTTTCTGAATTCACCAGATGAGATGGATTACTTGGCTTGAAGCTCAGTAGTCATTGCAGGTTGTTTATTTCTTTTGAGCTTGTTGAAAAAAAAATGGTCTGAATAAACCAAATAACTTAAAACATGTTTTGTTGCTTGTATGACAATGTTGTTAATATGTTGACCCTTTGTGTTCGTGTGTACAATTGGGGTTATGAACTATAGAAATGCTTAGATATCCCAGTAATTCAAACTGCTCTATATGTGATGGTACTGTCTAGTATACTTATATTGAAAATTTGTTTTGTGTCGTGCATGATAGCAATTTTGGCCTTTTTATCATGATAGCATCCATGGTGAGGAGCCTTAGTGCCGATTCTTGTAGGTATTGGTTATCTGGTATACTTATTACCTTGATTGCTGTAGAGATTTAAAGATAACTTTTTGACCGGAGAGGGGAAAATTATACTTATTCCAGGTAGAAGTGGCGGGATTGTAAGATTGTACCAGCTTATATGATTGTGGATGTGGTCAATTTTCATTATTAGGTAGTAACAACTAAGAGACATGAAGAGTAAAGAGTTATGATACAATTAAGGGGGTGGGGTTTTATGCATTATATCCACTCGAGTGGCTTCCCGTTTGTGCGCTCCCCTCTCCAGTCTCCTCCAATTTTATCTTTTTTACTCTAAAAATGATTCAAGGTAAAAGACCGCCTTATGTTGGGGGGGGGGATCATTTTCACCTTGAGGGGCTTGTGTTAGTCTAAGACAAGAGGATTAAAAGAAAAAGAAGGCACTTATATATACTCCTTTTTAGTAGGCCCTTTTTCAACACACGTACCCAAATGTCCTCTTTGGTTGTCGCTTACAAAGTTTTTCTTTCTTGGGTTCTCACGATTTTTGCTCCTACATTTAACAATCAAAGATGCAGTTATGTTGCTGGACTTGAAATCCTGTTCAATTTTTCTAAATAATGGCATGTAATTATAACATTCTTTGCGGTAATGATCAAAGATAAAATTTTAGATACCAGCACAAACGCTTCTTTAGAAACTGGAACCATCAACCTCCGTGCTTGTATTAAGAGTAATACCAAAAATATGAAGAGAAGTGTGGTATCCAATGGCTTGAATGCTGCTAAATTTGTTTGAATACTAAAGATACAATAAACAAATGATTTCTTGAGAGTAATGGTCTAAACATGTTGAAGTTGAACTTGATGAAACGCTAGTTGCTTCTAGCATTATTTTGGTGGATGCTAAAATGTGATCAAGCTCAAGAAAGAACATGGGACATTTGGCCATTTGGTCACACTATCATACCCCTCTTTATATAAGTACAATACTACACAATTATCTTGTCCTTTATTCACGGCGGTTTCACTCCAATCAGACACTCTTTTAACATTCTTCTTTTCTTCTCCGCTCCATCATCATCTTCACATTTTCCATCCCCATTTCTCTGTTCAACAATTTTCTATACACACTAGCAAATGGCTGAGCTGTGCATGTCCTTTAAGCCTCAAGCCAGTCTCATTTACTCTTATTTTACTCATTTTAGTGCATTCATTCTCACCCACCCTCTGTATTTCTCATACTTCATCTTCTTCTCACCATACCTCCTTAAACTTCTATTATACCTCTCCCCTCTCTTCATCACCATCTCTATTCTACTCGTAATCCTTGGCCTTGCTCATACTAACTCTGCTTACACATTACTCGAGCCCCGACAAAATTTCCTACGCTCCACATTTCATGTAATTCAACAAAGTTTGCATGAGAAGTTTGGTTTGGAAAGCCAAGAATTTATTCCTGATTTGGAGGAATGTGAAGCATATAAACTTGTGTTCGCGTTCGACACTCCAACATCTGATATGGTTGAGCATTCAACGGGAGAAGAATATATACTACAATCTTTTGATGATAAAGAAGTACTTGTCGATTTTTCTGTAAATGTAAGAGTTAAACCAGTTGGTGAGGTTTATCAAACTAAGAGTGGTGATTCACAATTTGTGGAGGAAGAAAGATTACAGGATTTCTTCGAAGTTTTGGATGACTTTGATGATGATGTGGTTGAGAAAAATGTTGATCCAGTAAGCACAAAGTCCATTAAAGTTGTTGAAGAACATCTAGATGTGTCTAAAATGAGGACAAAAGTTGATCCAATAATCATTAAGTCCGTTAAAGTTGTTGAAGAAAATGTAGACGAGTCAAAAGTGAGGAAGGGATCCGAGGCAAAAGATGTTAATGTTATTGGTGGCAACAATGGAGTAGGGCGCACAAAAAAGGTAACTTCACTTGCAAAGCCATTCTACGAGGGTGCTAGTATTGACAGTGGAGAATATACTTCAAATCTTGGAAGCTACGGATCAATGAGAAGGGAAAAGGAATGGAATAGGACGTTAGCGTGCAAACTTTTTGAGGAAAGGCACAATGCAGTGGTGGAGGGAGATGAAAGGATTGATGCACTTTGGGAGAGGCATGAATCCGAAGAATTGAGTAGGTCTATGCGAATGTCCACTGACACTAACAAGAAAAAGAATATGAAGACGTCTACAATACTGAACTTTTACGGGGATGTAGAAGAAGAAGATGATGAGGACGATGATGATAATGATAATGAGGAGTTTGAGATTACAAAGGTGCAGCTTTGTTGCTTACAAGCCTTCAAGTTTTCTGCCGGGAAGATGAACTTGGGGATGAGAAAGCCTAATCTTGTTAAATTTTCCAAGGCTTTGAAGGGTATTGGTTGGCTTCATAATGTGAAAAGGCATGGAAAAAAGGAGAAATCTTAAGTGACTAAAACTAGTACTAGTTTGCGTAATGACCCTGCTTGCTTGTTCATGTGAAATTTTTCAAGTGTTCCGATTATCTCTATCTGCATATAAACTTGTGTGTTCCTTTGCTTGGTATGATGATTTAGTTCACCATTTGTTAGACAATAAGTATGTTCTTGGTAAAGGGTATGGCATGCGCATGACATTGCTGGTGAAATCTGACTACTGGCAACATTATTTATCTGTAGATCATAAATATTTAGGTTATTTAAACATATAAAATTACAATCAAACCAAGCACATATGTAGTTGTATTGTTGTTACACACTGAATAAACTATTGAAAAAAACACAAGGGTTCCACATACAAATGAAACAACACGATTCTTTGATTTATTCTAACAGATAATCTCGGGATAAATTGTAATTCTTCTAATACACTGAATAAACCATCCAAAAACACAAGGGTTCAAAACACAAATAACATAACACGATTCTTTGATTCTTTTTTTGATAAGATTTTTTGATTTATTCTAACCGAGAACACACACTCCGTGATAAACCCTATACATATTTTTATATCGGTAACTCTCTCGCTCCTTTTGTAGGATGTCGAGGGTTCGAATCTTGTTAAAAATGAGGTGGATGTGCGAGTGTATTTAATTAGCAAGGAAAACAAACACCAGCTAGCAAGGAAAAAAAACACTCTCATGATGAGTTGTAATAATCATTTTTAACTACGCTTAGTACCTTACAGCTAGATATGCGATTGTGTATACTTTTTATTTTCTATATGAATAATATTGATCCTAATCTACCAACATTCTAAATTGACCATCCTTTGTACCTGAGAGTTCAAAACTAGGTAGGAAGTTTGCTAAAGTAGAGCAAAACTATGATCTTCTTCCTAGACCCGACAAATTTTAACACGTAACGAAAATGACACGAAAATTTAATATTTGTATTTTGAGTACACAACACGAAAAGGTACATGACACGAGTTACACAACTGTGATATTGTGTCGGTTTTGTGTTTATCCTTTGAATACACGACACGACACGAGATACGCCTAGATTTTTAATTAAATATTAATATTTAGAGAATTTATCAAAAATACTAACTTTTCTAAGTTTTTTTGCGATTTTACTATCTTCTGATTTTTTTTGCAAAAATACGGAATAAACCAAAATCAACCAGATATGCAAATAGTTGAATAAAGTTTTTTTTGTTGATTTGAGGTTGCATGTATTTGTAGAAACTCGTCAAAGGTCGCATGCAGTTGATTCCAGTTGCCAAAAAACCGTATTTTTGCAAAAAAAATTGAAAAATAGTATTTTTGCAAATTAAAAAGTATTTTTGCAAATTTTTTTTAAAAATGACAGTATTTTTGTAAAAATATTTTTAGACGTGGATATTTTTCAAAAAAGCCCTAATATTTATTATAAATATTAATATCTAAATGTAAATATAAATATGTATAATTATAATGAATACTTTAAGAATAATACATTATAATGTTGTAAGTATAAGCAATTTAAGTGTATATATTTCATATAATTTTGTATATATTTTACCTAAAAATTCAATATTTTATATTTATTTATTTATTTAAATATATTAATATTAATATTCAGTTTTACACGAAATACGACACGAGAACGACACGAAACGGAGGTACACGAACATGAAAGTACATGGAAAATAGTTTTGTATTTGGTCTTTAAGTATTCGATACGAAAAGATACACAACACGAAAATATGCGAGACGAAAGTACGCGACACGAATGAATGGTGAGTTCTAGTCTTTCCACCTGCGACTAGAGCATTGTTTGTAATTAGTAGAACAATTGTTTCGTTCCCGTGGCGAGAAGCCTCGGTCCTTGATTGCATCCCCTGCCTTTCAACCACAATAGCACACCCATGATGAGAAGCGTTTGTGTTGAATCCTTGGCGGCTTGGGCCATGAACATTTATACTATGTTCTCGAATCTATGATAGAAAATAAAAAACAGAAAATGACTTATTTTACTTTCTATCTTATTTTTGCAAGCCCAGTAAGTTGCCCGCCCGCCTACAGATGGGTATAATTGTTAGTAGTTCGTTAAAAACTTGGTATTGTATCCTAAAAGCATGTCCAATGATGTGCTATATTTTGTACTATAGTTATAATATAAAATAAAAGGTAAAAAATCTCAATGGTGTGCTAAATTTTGTGCTAAAATAGCACAATACTATATTTTGTGCTAAATTTAGCACAAAATATAGCGTTGTGCTATAATTGCCAACTCATAAAAAGTGAAAAAAGAGGAGAAATGGATGAGGTAGAAATTAAAAATGTGGGGTACTTAAAAGATAGTTAAATTTGTAATCAAAAGTGTATAGTATATTTTATAACTTATTTAAATTTGAAATAAGATTTAGAAAAAATTATTGGAGACATGGGCTATTTTAGCACCAAAATATATTTTTTGGTGTTAAATTATAACAATAACTAAACTTTATTTAGTACATGGGTTTGCTCTAATAGTGAGAATAGGGTTTGTTCAAAGCTTTCACTATGGCAACTTTTAATTATCTTCCTGGAGAAATTGCAATGACAATACTTTCATGGCTGCATGTAAAATCCTTGCTACGATGCAGATCAGTATGCAAACTGTGGCTATCCATAATTTCGGACCTCGAATTTGTTCAAACTCACATCACTAATTCTCAGAAAAGACCTTGAATATTGACAAGCGCCATTTTACACAACCTGAAGCCACGACAATTGAATCCACATGCATCTCTTCTCTACGTCAGTTCTTCTGAACGTTTTATTGATATCCATATGCCACCAAATTCACATAGCACAGGCGAATTTTATGCGTGAAATTATTTGGATAAAAGCAGGTCCGTTGATAAAGAGGGTATTCTATATGGAGGGTACCGAAGATGCACTAATATCGTTCCAATTGCATGATGAGACATTCAAACTAGTTCCACTCCCTAGTATAAAATTGAGAGAAACAAAGTCCACGATATTTGAATTCGAATCTCGTCTTGCTACTATCCTGCATTGCCATAATGAGGACTCGCTTAGCTTGTGGATCGCTTACAGATTTTATGCGTGAAATTATCTGGATAAAAACTGGTTCAAAACATAATGCTGCCATTGTGGGTTGCTTTTATGCTTAATTCCTTTCTCACTATCGTCGTCTTCTTTTTTTGTCAGGAACACTTTCACCTGGATAAATTGTACCGAAATACCATCGCCTTTCTGAATTGTGGATCAAAGTTACTAGTCATATGACACCGATATGTTTTTAGGGCGTGATTCTAGTCGTGGTTGGGGAAGAGGAATGGGTTCTCTTTTATTGTCACGAACACTTTGACTTGTGATAATATATAATCAGGAAAGTTCTGCAGAACAACATAGTAAAATTTACAAACGTGCAACATACATTCTCACGTATTCTCAACTCTCAAGTATGTTGATATCAAGTATGTTGATATGATAAACAGTGTATCCACAGAAAATTGTGGAATGTGGTGCACTATTGACAAATTTTAATCAACCATTAATTGATTACAAATGATGCCGTCCAAAGATGATATCAATGAGACCAAAGCCTTGAGTAACAACAAAAAAATAAAAATTAGAACGTGTCCGAAATTCGGTAAACTCCTACATAAGAAAGCTCTCTATCCATCTATCGGTCTATCACCACCACCCTTTATAGGAAAAGAATACACCGTGAAAAAATAAATACCCTACATAAAATCCCACAATGACGACCTTATAAAGAATAGTAAGCAGCTCACCAAATTGACATCCAACCAAACTCATCTATTTCTGTTTTGCTGGTTGGGACCAACATTTTTAAACTAAAAAACTGAGAAAAGGTAACTAAAATTTCCGTAAACAAAATCTGTTTTTGATTCCCTCAGGCAGAAGCAGGTACTCTTGGTGCCAAATTTTTGGCATTTCCAGGCCCAGACAAGCCACCGCCTCGTGTCACACGACCACCATTCGCTGCCAATACATCAGTCTTCTGAAATCCATCGCCGCCACGGTTTGATGAGCCACCTCGATTGTTTCCCCTATTATTGCTAAACTCACTCCGGCCATTAAATTCCGCTCGGTTGAATCCCCTACCACCACCATAATTACCGCGACCTCTCATTCCCTCGTTCCTAAATCCAGCTTCATTCCTAAAACCAACCCCCCTCCCAGCTGGGAACCTTCCGCGGCTGTTAACTGCAAAAATATTAGTAGTTATGTTAAGAGTTCAACACAACATTAGAAAACAAGTATAATCAACCATATACAACGGTGCTTGCTATTCTAGTCTCATGCAATAATTTACTCAACAAAGTTGGAGGTGATGATTCTAACTAACACAACCAGCAATATACTCAAATTTACAAGCCCTCTTGGCAATCTTCTGAAACCTAAAACGAATATCAACAGATTTTACTTAGCAAACTATTTCGCCAATTTAATTTATCCAGACAAATTAACGTACAAGCACCTCTAAGTAACATGGGACTCAAATTTTTGTTGGCATAGAGAAACTAAGTTGTCATACTATATATATTTAAACTTGACCCCTTATTCTCACTTAATTTATTATTCCCAACTAAGTGTTACAGACACAATGACATAATTCTGATTTCTGAGTCTTGTTTGGTTATGTAACAAAAAAAACAACATACCTCTCGAGTTGGTCGACCTCTTTTCTTCAATAACCGCAGGGCGGCCACCTAGTGATATTGGTGAAGCCTGAGTATATTGAAATAGAATAGGCAAACAGTTATTAAAGATACAAGAAAGGCTATATATACAAGGAATATGTAGTTCTTTGTAGCTGAAAATAAATGCAAGAGCCAAGCATAAAAATGTCCTTCGAATCATTTGACATGCACCAGGGAAGTATATCTTTAACAACATTAAACAACAACACGGAAAATATAACATTCAAAGATTAATCTCCAACTAAGTTCATATGCCCATTAATCATTGTTACAGTTATAATCAGATTACTACTTAAAAAATAAATTTCATAGAAAGACTTTCACATGTATACCGTAGACTGAATTGCATTTGTTGCTTCAGTGACAAAAATCATGCGAAGACAATTCTTTTGTTTATGACGCTAATTATAATCATCACCTAAATGTCATTTAGGGTGCACAATGCTATACAACAATACTTTTATTACCATATTTTCCTTCTTAATTTTATAGATGTATATAAATTAATGCATCTAATTACAATGATTAGGTGGAACAGAAATCTTGAACTACTTCAATACATACAATTCTTGTATTTCTTTGACAACAACATTTCAAGGTTTTACATTTTCATACCTTAACGGCATCATGTACAGCGCTTGCCTCCTCGAATTCCACAAATCCAAAACAGAAACCTTGCTGCCAATACAAGACATATGTTACTATTTGTAAGCTGTATTTCCCATACTTACGCAACAGGTAAGTTGATGCATACCTTGCTCCTAACTTGAATGCCACCATTCTTTATGGTACCAAATTTTTTGAACTCGTCCTCAAGAAGACCTGGTGTTGCATCGTAAGGAAGACCCTTTATGTAGATTGAATAGCCCTCGCCTGCACAAAATTATAAGAGAACATATGCATGAGGTTGGAAGAAGCTAAACAAAGAAAGCTCACACCAATAAATTATACTGATTGGCATTTCGAGAGAATAAGCTTACAAGCGTACATGAAGATGAATTTTTATACCTTCGCCATCTTGGCTCTTCCCACTTTCAGGAGCACCTGATACTTCAGCTAATGAGACTGTCGCCGGGGCATGGTTCACCTTTTGCTCTTGACTCTTTGATAGAGTTTTACGAGGAACAGGTGGAGGAGATGAGAAAGGGAGAGAATTACCCTTAAGATCTTTCACCTGCAAAAACAACAAAAGTTATGATCTTTTCACATGCCTAATGCCATTCATAAGGGTAGATAGTTAATTGACACAGATGATAAATAAAAACATCAGCTGGAATCATATCACAAAATACGAAGGTGTTGCGAAGCATATAATTCATAAGTACATATAACATTCTTGCTACATTTCAATCTTTAGAAGTAAATAATGAAAGATCAAGTGACAAATTTAAGCAACTTTATGTTCAGATCAAAGAAATTGTTGAGTTGAACAAGCATTCAATAGAACATGATAATCTTTGTTTAAGCAAACCATGATCCCCTTACAATTGAAGCATAAGACTTCTTTGGCGCTTCTTCAATTTTGACATTAGTTTCAACAACCAACTGTGAATTATCTGGCACAGCATTAACAACCTCAGGCACTGGCTCTTCTTCTTGTTTTTCTTTAGCATCAACAATTTTTCCATTCTCAAAGGGAATGTGAATTTCCCCATTGGCTTCCTCAGCCACCCCATTGGTCTGCTCTATAACATGATCATTCTCTACTGGAGCAACTTCCGTAATGACTAAAGAAACACAGAGGAGAATCAGATAGGTGCTGCAATCAAGTCTGGAAACCTCAAAATTTTATGATATTTAGTTACCTTGCTCAGTAGTAATAGGAATGTCAACTTCCTCAGACAAAACCTGGTTTATGTCTTCAGGTATGATAACCACCTTATCCACATACTGAAACATGTCGTTGAGCACGAAGTAGCCCCCCCTGTTTTGCGGGGCAAGGAAGAAGGTTTGAGTGAAATTCCGCTCTATGTTGTCCTTTCCAGTCATATACCCAGTTACGAGCACATGGACTCCTGAGCTAAGAGATTCTTGCGCATCAACAGACTTAATCTCTGCCTTGTATTCATCATAATTACGAGACATGATTTTTTCATTAATGGCCTGTATGTTAAAGATCAGCCAAGGTAGCAGAGTCAAAACGTGAAAAGTGGAAGGGGAAAATATTAAACATGACAATTACAAATTGATGCCCAAGAAATCATAAGGCACATGCTTTACATTTAAATACAGCCACATATATAACAAATAATATCCTTGTCTTCCTAAATATACTAATATAATTCCATAAATTCAGCAACTTAAAAATTAAGCTTAAAACAAGTCTCTACCAAGCCATGCCTCAACTCAATATATTAAAAATTCATGATACACACAACAATAAGTATCTTTAGTCTTTACACATCAACATTGACTTTAATTACGTCAAGGAAAGAGATCATATTTACCGTCATAGTTGTTGTAATACTTGTTGTTCCATCCTCCTCAGGACGACCAAGTTTGCTAATATCTTGGTAAAATTTATGAACTTGCGAAGGTGAATGATGCAGTATTTGGTAATACTGCGAAACAAACGCTTGGCCGACCTGTCAATGACAAAAACAAATCAAACCCAATATTATAAAAAAGGAAAAAAACACAGTGGCACTAACAACAAACAAACAAAAAAGAATTGAACTTTAAATACTAAAAAACATAGAAAAAGTATAGCAGCACATAAAGTAACAAAAAAGACTCAACCGTATGTTTAAAGAAAACATTAATAACATCATATTAACAAAAAAGACTTTTTCCTTGAACCCTGAAAAAAATAAAGAACTATACCATCATACAATGTAACAAAAAAGACTCAATTTTGGAACCAAGAAAACACGAAAAAGTACCCCAATGCACATATTAACAAAAAAGACTCGATCTCAAAATTTAAGAAACCCAAAAAAGTAGTACCTTCATGAAATCAAACACAAAAAAACACTTAATCTTGAAGCTGAAATTAACATAAAGAACTATACCATTATATAAATTAAAAAAATGACTAAATCTTCAATTTTTCTTTAAAAACACGAAAAACCATACACACTAACAAAAAAACTTAATCTTGAAACTCAAAAAAATATAAAGAACTATAACATCATCCAACTTAGCAAAAAAGACTCAATCTTAAAGAGCAAAACAACATGAACTATACCCTTATAAAAATTAACAAAAAAAGCCTAAATCTTCAAAAATAAAAAATAAAAACCATGAAAACACTATACCACAATGAAAATTAACAAAACAGACTCAATCTTGAAACTCAAAATAACAAAGATCTAGACCATCACCCAAATTAGCAAAAAAGACTAAATCGCAAAACTCGAAAAACCATAAAGAGCTATACCATCATACAAATTAACAAAAAACTAAAAAAGACTCAATCTTGAAACTCAAAATAACATAAGGAACTACACAATCACTCAAATTAACAAAAAGACTAAATTGCAAAACTCAAAAAAAACATAAAGAACTATACCATCAAACAAATTAACAAAAAAGACTCAATCTTGAAACACAAATTAACATAAAGAACTACACCATCGCCAAATTAAAAAAAAGACTCAATCTTGAAACTCAAAATAAAATAGAGAACTATACCATCACACAAATTAACAAAAAAAAGACTCAATCTTGAAACACAAAATAACATAAAAACTACACCATCACCCAAATTAACAAAAAAGGCTCAATCTTGAATCTTAAAAAACATAAGAGAACTTAACCATCAACCCTATTAACAAAAAAGATTCAATCTTCAAACACAAATTAACATAAAGAACTACAGTACACCATCACCCAAATTAACAAAAAAGACTAAATCGCAAACTCAAAAAAAAACACAAATAACTATACCATGATACAATTAAACAAAAAAGATTCAAACTTGAAACTCGAAAAAACATAAAGAACTAAAGCATCACACGTATTAACAGAAAAGATTCAATCTTGAAACAAAATTAACATAAAGAACTAAACCATCATCCATATTAACAAAAAGAACTACACCGATACAATTAAACAAAAAAGATTTAATCTTTAGACTAAAAACCCAATTAAAAAATCACTCACCGTTTGAGCAGTGTGTGGCCCAGCTACCTCCGCCGCAACACCAGCTGTCGCCGCCGCCATCACTGATTGATCTGCAAGAAACTAATTAAAACCCCCGCAAAACACACACAATAAAAGTGAATTAAAACAAGGATCTAATTAAAGAAAGATGGATCATACCTGAATTAATATTGAGTCGTGGAAAAGATTGAAGCTTTGATTTACTCTCTCTCTATAATCTAGGGTTTTGAAGAGAGAGAGAGAGAGAGGAGGGGCTTGTGGATCTTGAAGATTGGTGCTGGTGAAAGTGGAATTTATTTATTTATATTGACTGATGTTTATATAGGTGCAGTGATGTTTCCTACATACTATTGATTTAGGTATTTCATACTCATTATTAATTAAAAATTCCAAATTATTGTCCAGTTGCCCGGAGACGCGTACAAAAAACCAATCGGTCCGGGTTTTATTAGGACTTTAAAAAACATGGATTTTTTTTAAACGGACGGGTCGGGTTTTTTAAAAAATTGGCCGAACCGGGCTGGGCTTCCTAAAAATTATAAGGGCCGTTTTAAGCCCCGCGGGCTGGGACAGATCGGGTCGGACCGGACTTTATCCGAGCTTTTTATTTATATTTAAAAAATATTTTAATATTTTATAACTCGAATTATGGGTACTTTAAATATCGGATAAAATAATATCTTGATATATAAGATAGAGTAGTTTAAACACCGAAATAAATAATTATTTTTTAATATAATATATAAATAATCATATATACCTTAATTGTTTCAAATATTATAATATAATATTTTCAAAATCATAAAAAGTATCGTATATTTTCAATTTTTATATAAAAAATTCAGTTTTTTAATCGGGCTTTTCAAAAAGCCCGGGTTTTTATCCGGGCCGAATCGGACTTTTATCCGGACTTTTTTAGATCTGGACTTTTCGGGCCGGGCCGGATTTTTGAAAAAAAAGGAGGTCCATTTAAGGACTGCGGGCTGGGCCGAACCAGACCAGGCTTTTTCCGAATCGAGCTTTTTTCCGGATCGGATTTCGGGTTTCAAATTTTTTTAACATCCCTAATTGCATGCAGTATAGAATCTGAAACAAGTTTATATGATTATATATTTTGTTGATGATTATAATATGGGATGGTTTTTTGACAGATAATATATGGGATGTTATAATATTTCATGTTAAAATAAAAGGTTGTAGATAAGATTTTGGCTGAAAATTATTTCAGAACATATCTTAAAATTAAATTAATACTAGCTCATAATCTGTGGAATGCACGGATTAATTTTAATATTTATTATCATATTTTTAATATAATATTAACACTTTAATTGAAATTTCATCTTTAATTTATACCCGTGTATTATAATTTAATCTTGATGTGTTCCCTATTTATTGTTTTATAACGCTAATTCTATTTTGAAACAATTTTGACATTTAAAATCTCAAGATTGAATTTTTATTTCTATTTGTCTTTAATTATTTTGATTATTTAAATAAATTTGGAAGAGTTTCTTACTTTAAATAGAAGAATTTAGGAAGAAGTTGAATGTAAATAGTATACATTCTAACTAAAATATAATTAACAGAATTTGTAGTAATGTTGGATACGTGTTTATTTATTTAAACATATAAATAATTTTGTTAGGGATGTGCTAACAAATTTTTCGAAAAATGTTAATCAACTGACCTAAGATAGATATTATACGTGAATATGATTTGTGGATAAAATTTAAACTTTAATTTTATCTCATAAATAACTTATTAACGAATCTAAAATGCATGTAAATTGGTAAATAACATATTTTAATTATAGTATCTTGTTTTAAATTATATAATAGTGTTAGATCTTATAAATCATTCATGATATATAATTATCAATATTTGATTTAAGATTAATAACGATAGAGCTCGTATTAGGACTAGGTTGGTCATTTTTCGAAAACTGCTTGAAAGAGTGAGAAAATTTTAATGTTATATATATGAATTTGGTAATTTCAGCCGGTGATATTGAGGTTTTATCGGAAGATAAATATCATATGAAGGAGGATATTGTAAAGATTTCAGATTCTGATGATGGTAACGAGGAGATCGGAATAAATGTGAATGTAATAGCTTAAGGAATTAGTCAAGGGATTCCGCAGTTTAATTTTTTTTTGCCACAAAAGGAAAGCGATATTCATTAATTTCTCAAATCATTCATCAGAACATGTAGAAAGTCTGGGTGTATATCACCCACTCTCCACCTACGATCAGCTATGGAACAACTATACCTCGCTAGATAGTGAGATACTCTATTCGCTGAACGTTTTACAAAACGCAAAAGCACATTCTTTGCTTTTAAACTTACTAACAATGATCTACACTCATCAATCACTCTACCCCAATATGATGGACTGATAATCGAAGATCTAATAGCTTGTACCACTGCAAACAATCGATTTCCACCTCAGCATTTGACTACTGCATTTCCTTAATCCAGCTTATAGCCTCCTTAACTCCTACTGCCTCAGCTATTTCGGGAGAAATCGCCCCCTGTAGGCATCTCGACCTCGCCTCTATAAGTTGTCCGTAGTGATCTCTGGCAACAAAGGCATGGCTATAACACATGGAAGCTTCGAAAATGGCAGCATCAGTGTTTACCATAACTCTATCAATAAATGCCAATGTTCATGACCATCATCCTGGGTCACATAGCCTAAGTGATGATCAAAAGATTTATCCTGAACATATCTCCATTGGTTAAGGACAGATTTGGCTGGCTCTACTACCTCATTTGATTCCAAACTATGTTGTTTGAATACTACTTCATTTCGATTCTTCCACAACATCCAGCTAAATATGATAATATCGGTGATCTCCTTTTGTTGACACTGCTAAAAAGCCAACTATAACCACTCTGCGAAACTGTGGAAAACACCGTTCACAGAAGGCAAACCTGAGATACTCCAACACATATTAGAAAAAGGACAAGTAACTAGAATATGAAGAATTGATTCTGGTGTATTATGGCAGACATGACAATCAATCAAAACTTCTACTCTTTTTCGTCCGAGATTATCTTTTGTTGGTAGGCTTCCATTTATAGCTCTCCATATAAAATGTTTAACTTTGGGCGGTATCTTTAAATTCCAAAACTGTCTCCAGAAGCCGAAGTTATCATTATTATGAAGATGCACCATGTCAAGTCTAATATAGTTGTAAGCGCTTTTGACCGAATAGTTCCCTAATTTCTCATACTTCCAATACCATGTGTCCATATCGTCAAAATTAATTGGAATGGATAGAATCGGATTGACATCCCTCGTTTCAAATAAATCTCTAATGTGATCAATATCCCACTGATTTTCATAAGGATCACGTAACAAAGACACCTTGATAAGTGGCATTTTATACCACTTAGAACGTCTTAAAATGGCTTAAATTGGTGTCTTGAAATCAAGTATTTTGTGTATTTAATGCATTTTTTTAGTGTTTATGCATTTCAGGGTATTAGTTGCATTTTGGGGGAGGAATCATCAAGAATAAGCCTTGGCATGTGTTCACCATTGCGAGAGGAAAGGAATGGGCAGATTACGGTGAAGAAACAGAGCAAGCTTGGAATTTTTCCAGTAGGGTCCTGCGCGCCCGCGCAGCAATGCTGAGCGGCCGCGCAGCAGCCTGCGCGCCCGCGCAGAAATGCTGAGCGGTCGCGCAAGGTCGGGGAAAAAGCTGAATTATTTTAGACTTCTACTTCTGTGTGGCTTCCAACTTCTATGTAATCTGAGTTTTATGGGACTATTATATAGGTAGATTTGAGACGTTTTCATGGAGAATATAAACGAGAGTATTAAGGAGATTATGTTTTAGATTGTGTTTTACGCAAGAAGCGAAGGAGATAAGGAAGAAGACCAATTTAGCACACCGCAACGAAGAGGAAGCATATATTCTTGTGATTCTTGTTTCGTTGCAACGTTGGATGCTAGTTTTCTTGCTTTGACTTATTTACTCTTGTGACGTACTCTGTTTTAATATAATTAGTTTAGTTATTATTTTCTTGTGTTTGTTTATCATGATTTCATATGAACCCATGATGGCGATGAGTTCTATTATGGGCTAATCGTGATCATGGGGTTACAACGGATTTATTATGGAATTCTTTAGTTAATTGTTTAATACTTTAGTGTGTGATGATTGCATGATATCTAGTATTGGTTGTGCGTATTCGTCTTATGTGCGTCGCGAACATATAAGATAGGGTGTTAATCTCTTGTGAAGCGACGGTGGATCTTGAGATTTAGAACTTGCCATGCTAGCATAGGTTCATGTACGTTGTGCATGATTAGTGGGTAACTCTAACAGTTTTATTTGCCCTATGTAATCAAAAGGAATAACTTGTGCTTAAATCGTTGTGTTGTCAATTTCTGTAGACATATAGGAACTCAACATAATTGATGACTATTCAACTTCTATCTTAATTGTTGATGCTTGGTAGAATGGTATTAGTATAATGAAAGTTGGCTCTTATCAGTTTCGTGTTATTCGATTAATGTCATCACTGTCACATGCTAAATGTAATAACAATGGCTATAGAAGGAAGTAATAATGAAGTTGTGATCTCATGAGTGTTTTATTATTGATAATTTGAAGTGTTAGTTAAGTGGTTAATTAAGTAGTTAATTATAGTTAATATTTGATCAACAATTTTAAGTGTTATTATCTTAACATTGAGAAGTAATCGTACATTGGTGAGTGAGTTTAATTAGACAATAATTTAGTCTGAGTCTCTGAGGGAATGAACTAGAAAGTATTCTATATTACTTGTGAACGCGTATACTTGCGTGCATATTAGTGCGTGTTTTCGCCCTAACACACCTTTATATTGTGCAAAGCTTCATTAGATGTATGGACATAAGGGTCACCTGTATCAGGTAGCCATGGCTCGTTAAGCACCAGAACAGTATCACCTTACCTACTCTGCAAACACTGCACCTGTTCAACATCGATTGTGCTTCTATAATGCTTCGCCAAATATAACTGGGATTCCCACCAACTATAGCACTTAACAATGACCCGTCTTGAAAAAATCTGGCTTTAAAAACTCTAGAAACAAGCAAATCTGGATGAGTAATCATCCTCCATCCCTGTTTTCCCAGAATTGCCACGTTAAAATCTCGAATACTTCGAAAACCAAGGCCTCATGTGCTCTTTTCTCTACACATACCATTCCAACTCATCCAGTGAATGGACATATCCTTATTTTGATTTGAACACCACCGATATCTGCACATCAATCGTTCTATATTATGACAGACTTCCACCGGTAGAATAAAAATACTCATTGCATAGTTGGGAAGCGATTGAGCCACTATTTTGAGTAAAATTTCTTTACCACCCTTAGATATACTTTTCTTGTCCCATCCCTGAATGCTTTCAAAAGCTTAGATTTTAAATACCCAAAAATTACAGACATCTTCCTTTGCATAACACAGGGAAGGCCTAATTATAAACTTTGATCTCTGGCCTCTTTGAATCGAAGTTACTGCAGTAAACTAGACCTCACTTCTTCATTAGTATTTTGTTAGGTCACACAACACTGTAGAAGGGGGTTGAATACAGTGTTTATACAATCAAATCGATTTAACACAAGTATGTAACAAAGATCAAGTATATTCAATAAACTCTGTTACAATATGAACTGCTGTTCTCTCTCAGTGATGAACAAATATCACTAAGAGCTGCTAGGTTACAATGTATAATCTTCTCGATAATGATAACACATATAGTGTAAACCCTAAGTCTGTGTTTATATAGTACACAATTACAAGATATATTCTAATTGATATGGAATACAATTCTGTCTCCTAAAATATATCAATCAGATATCTTCTACAAGTCTTCCAGTCTTCTAACTCTTTCCATGCATATCTTCTTTTATTTTAGTCTCGATCTTCTCCTGTAAATCAGCTTCATTCCTTAACTGAAAGTCTTCCCGCACTTAAGTACTGATATGACCTTAAGTTCTGATATTAAGTTCTGACTTCCAGTAAGTCCTGATTTCAGTAAGTCCTGATTTGTCCAGTTGTTAAGTTCTGAAAACTAAACACAAATCATATTAGACATGACATCTCAAATATATTTAACATATTTCTACTAAAAAAGATAGAAGATTTATCCACATTTATCTTCTGTCCAGAAGCACGTTCAAAAATTTTCAGTATTTCAAGAACGTTATTAGCACTTTGAGATGTGGCTTTGCAAAAAATAAGGCTATCATCTGCAAAAAAACATATGTAAAATAACAGGAGCATTACGAGCTATTCTTATCCCTTTGATCAACTGACGTCTCTCGTAATCATGAATGAGAGCAGTGAAACCTTCAATACAAATCAAAAATAGGTAAGAGGATAACGGGTCACCTTGTTGGATCCCTCTATGAGGAACGATTGATCCAAACACTCTGCCTGAATGGGCAATCTGATAATTTGCTGAGACAATGCAACACATAGCCAACTTGATCCAATGTCGATCAAAACCCATTTTTTGCAAGCACTTCTTTTAAAAAGCTCCATTCCACACGGTCGGAGGCCTTAATCAGGTCAAGCTTTAGAGTCATCCACCCCTCTTTGCCTTTCATTTTTCTCTTCATATAGTGCATCACTTCATGAGCAATAAGAATGTTGTCTGTAATCATCCGACCCGGGATAAAAGCACTATGTGTTTCAGAGATAATAAAGCGAAGAATGTGCTTTAATCTATTAGCCATAACCTTCAAGATGATTTTATAAACAACATTACATAATGATATAGGATGCAAGTCATCCATAGTCTGTGGGGATTTCTTCTTTGGGATTAGCACTATATTAGTACTGGTTATTTGTTCCGACAAAATACCAATTGTAAAAAAACTCTTTCACCACTTGTACAATGTCGTGTCCCACTAATGGGATATACTTCGGGCTTACTAATCATATAATCAGAAAAAAAGAATTACGGATATAATGCAGTTTAATTAAGTTTAGTTAAATTTTGATTAGTAATTTACATGTCACATTATTTAGTTTTAATGTGGATTTTAAAATTATAGCTTTAATGTTGAGATTGAGGTATTGAAGTGTTTTAAATTATAAAAGTATCTCAAAGTCATTATCTTAATTTTATAAGTTTTAGAATAATTTAAAAAAAACAATCAAATATTCTCATCTATTAACTAAAGTTATAAAAGAAATTTTAAACTCATTTCTTTAAATGTGTCATATAAATGATAAATGTAAGTTAATTTTATAATCTGGAGTCAAATGTCTCAAATGATCACAATGACCTTTCATATTATGAACGCAATAATGTATTGTGTTTTTATTTAACTCAAACACAATAATTTGTTGCGTTTTTTATTTAACCCAAATATGTTGGAGCATAGTTGATTTCATTTTCGCTTGCTAATCTTGAGAAAATGATTTAAAACCAATTGCTACATTTTAATTCATTAACGCATTTAAAGAATTCTCGAAAAAACATAACGCATTATTGAGCCGCATCTAGAGGTTGAGACGCATTTAAAGATGTATTTTCAAAAACATTTTTTTTAAAAAAATATTTTTATTGTAAAAATAAAAGGTAATTTAAAAATACTTTTTTATAAAAATACATATAAAACATGCATTTTTGTTTGATAAAAAATATTAAATTGTTATATTTTGTATCATTTTTATTCAGATTATGATATAAAGGTTGTCACCATACATTAAATCCTATCATTTTTTTTTGATAATATATTGTGGATTTACTATAAATTTTGCATCCTAGTAGAATAATATAGAGAATAGAATTAAGGCTTAACACATTTTTTTTATTTTCATATTTTAGAGAATAATTATTTTAGCTAATCACAAAAATAATGTGATTGGTAATGCTTTGTTTGGATCACTTATTAAATAACTAGCAAAATAACCCCGTGCGAGGCACATGTCATTTTCTAGATTTTTTTGTATCAGCAATTATAACATTCTTGATTGTTTTCTTATTATTAAAACTTTTGTGCATCATCTGATATATATCAAATACATGTGGATTGTTTATCAATGTGTATAATTTTCGTTGAATACATTAACAACATACGCAACATTTTAAATATAGCTAATTAAACAAATTATATCTTTTCTTCTTGTACCGTGTATTTTGTATTTACTTAATGAATATAAGTAGAGCAGTCATTTACATTTAAAATAAATTTAAACTAATCCATAGAATTTTGTCTGCCTGTTCACAAAAAATAAATCAAAAATTAACACTTATGCTGAATGCAAAGTTAAGCAAATATTTTGAGTTTTGATCAAATAATCTATGATTAATGATCTTTGATTTAAAAAGATTAATAATGGCTAACAAAAGTCATATAAACTTGTCATGATAATATTCTATAAAGTAGAATTTACATTATCCGTTAATATAAATTGAATTTTAATAGAATATGTTGGTTTTTAAGATTCAATGTCCAGGTTAATGTTATATTATTGTTTATATCATAATCTATCAACTAAAGTTGATAAGGTATCCTTAATTTTTAATCTGCTGAACAAAATCCTAATCTTATAATGGTGTGCAAGATATACCTGTATATAACAAGACCAAGTCATCTTGACAACCCTAATGATAAGTTGTATGGTAGTCTCATTGTATTCTATATTTATATTTCTTGATTATGTAAAAATGCTATGTAGATTAGACTCTAGGATTTTCTATGAACAGCCATCAAGCTAAAGAATAAACTCTGGAAGGAGATCAATCCTGATCATACCTCAGAGAGAAGTAGAAGTTTGGATTTGAATAATGTTGTTCTAGGAAAAATATTCTAAGTCAGATATCGACAAGTCACGTATCAAGGAATATAGAGATGTATGTCAAGAAGTCAAAAATGGCTTGTAGAGAAGTCTCAAGAGATATCGACAAGTCAATCTGCATGTAGAAAACTGTAGATATCGATAAGTCAAAGTCTACTTGTATAGAACTGGAGATATCGACAAGTCAAAAACTTATGTAGAGAACTAGAGATATAGACGAGTCATCTACTTGTAGAGATCTGGATATATTGACAAGTCAAAAACTTATGTAGAGAACTAGAGATATCGACAAGTCATTCTACTTGTAGAGAACTGGAGATATCGACAAGTCAAAAGCTTATGTAGAGAACTAGAGATATCGACAAGTCATTCTACTTGTAGAGAACCGGAGACCTCGACAAGTCATAACACTTATCAAGAAGTAGAGATTTTGATAAGTTATTTTACTTGTCGATATGTAACATCTCTGCACAATAAAAGAGATCTCGACAAATAACTTCAGAATTCAGAATACAGACAACTTGAAGATTCAAGATTATAAGTCAACAAATAATTCTATCACTGAATTGGAAAGCCTACAAATACATCTTGAAAATGCAAGATCAAGGGCCAAGATGAACTGGATAAAGGAGGATCACATACCTAGTAGATTCTATACAAATATGTTGCACTAGAAATAGAAACAGACAAATGAGTTTTAGAAAATGTGTTACTCTATTTTAGTGCAATTTTCAAAAACTGTGCATGTTGATCTATAAAATATGTCACGGGTCCTGTTGTGCAAGACATGCCTATACAATAACAAGACTAAGTCAAATTGACAGCTCTAGATTTAGTTGGTTGATAATTAAATTTATATTTTGTATTATATTACTTGAGTCTGTAAAAATGGTTAGAAGATTAGACTGGAGTATTTTTCTATAAATAGTTCAAGCTTAAGGAATAAACTATGGAAGAAGATCATGTTAGATCATGCCTCATAGAAATGATACAGAAGCTTGGAGTTGAATAAATCTGTTTTATGAAAAATGTTCTAAGTCAACATATCGACAAGTCACAGATCAAGCAATATAGAGAAGTCATTCGAGAACTCTAGAATGATTTATTGAGAAGTCCAAACTGGCTTATAGAGAAGTCTCAGAGATATCGACAAGTCAAATGAAGATATGAAGATTGGAGATATCGACAAATCATTTCTGCATGTAGAGAACTCAGAGATATCGACAAGTCAAAATGAAGATGTGAAAATTAGAGATATCGATAAGTCAAATTATCCCTAGAGATCTCAGAGACATCGATAAGTCAAAGTATATATAGAGATCTCTGAGATATCGACAAGTCAATTTTACATATAGAGATCTCAGACATATCAACAAGTCACTTAGCATACAAATATCAAGAGACATCGACAAGTCAAATATACCTATGGAGAACTCAAAGATCTCGATAAGTCATTATACTTATCGAGATGTCACTTCTCTATAGAACAAACTGGAGATCTCGACATGCCTCTCAAATACATAATGCAAACAAATGAAGATTCAAGATTATCAATCAACAAACAATCTATCAACTATATTGAAAAGTTTATAAAATAGTTAGGGATAATACAAAATCAAGGGCCAAGACTAACTAGATAAAGGATTGTCACAAACCTGCAAGATTCTGCACAAATTTGCTAAGCTAGAAATGGAAATAGAAAAAGGTTGTTTTAGAAAAGGGTTTAGTACATTTTAGTGCAAATTTTGTAAACTCGTGCTGCTAGTTTATAAAGCATGCATTGGTCCTTAGTTTAGAAGTAACAAATAGATTCAACACTCTTTTATTCTCTCAAGATAGAAGCTGAGTTCTTTACTTACAAAGAACCCAGGATTTGTAGCAAGACCTAACTTAATTTTAATATAAAATTAAGTGAGTTTTAAAATATTGTGTTTGTTGTTTTATTTCTGCTAAGATAATATAATGGCATTTCTTATCTGCTTTGTTCATACAATCAAACAAATCTAAAAAGGCTTAAAAATATCCAAAAAATATTCACCCCCCATATGTTGCACTTATTATCTAACAAGTTGTATCAGAGAAAAATCTGAAAGTAAACAGATCAAGATCTTGGAAGTATGAGTGCACAAAAAATTAAGCAATATCAAGATACCAGCCTTTGATAGAATCAACTATACACTTTGGAAAAAGAAAATGATGATGTTCATAAGAATGGTCAATCCATTATAAATCCAGATTTTCAATAATGGCCCTTTCACCCCTATGGAAACAGTTGATGAATCTACTGATGAAGATATGGTCATCCCAACTTATCATGCCCCTAAAGATCCTTCGAAATACACTGAAACTGAAAAAGAAAAGTTCTCAATGGATAATGGCCTGCAACTAATTCTGATAGAGTCACTTGACAACATTATGTACAACAATATTATCAGCCGTGACACAACCAAACAGATTTGGGAGAAGATTGAGATTATGTGTGAGGGTACAGAGGAAGTAAGATCAAATCAAAGGAGAATACTAGTGTCTTAGTATGAGGGATTCATGGCAAAGCCTAAAGAAGGAATTACAGAAGTTTTTGAAAGGTTTAACAAGTTGATAAATGACTTGAAGAAGCTTCATGATAAGTATTATGAAGCTGAGGTTGACCTAAAGTTCTTGCTAGCTCTTCCTGACCATCTTGAACATAAAATATCAGCTATTAGAGAAAGAAGAGATTTGAGCAGAATAACTCTAAAAATTTTATATGGGATCTTGAAAACTTATGAACTTGAAATGTTACAAAGAAAGTCAATAAAGGCAAACTATGGATATGTTGTTGATGGTTCCAGTGCCTTGGTTGTTAATGACAGTGAAGCAAGTGAAGATGAACAAGATGCTCAAGTTCCAATTAGTCAAGTTGTGGAGCAAAAGAACAAAGGACCTCAGAAGCAAGTTATTTTGGAGTTGGAGGGAGATGAGTTTTATACCTTGGATGAGCTAGATAAATTGGACTAATCCATAACTTACTTGGCTAGGAACTTCTCTAACATTAGAGTCAAGAAGCCTAGGTTTTTCAAGAATAAGGGATAGTCTTCCAACATCAACAACTGGAAACCAAAGACTCAGTATACCTCAGCTAGCAAGGGTGGCTACAAGACTGGATTTGTTGACAGATAAAAAATAAGATGCTATAATTATGATGAATTGGGTCACTTTGCTACTGAGTTCAGGAAGCCTAAGAAAGTGAAAAAGGATAAAGCCTATCTGGAGTCGGAGGTAAAGTATGAAGCTCTCTTGAAGAAACAACAAAGAAAGGCTTACATTGCAGAAGGCAAAAGTTGGGATGATACTGATGATGAAGATGAGAATGAGGATTTAGGAAACTATGCATTAATGGATCTTGAGCAAGAAGAATCATCCTCATCAAAATCTGAGGTACCAACTCTTACTACTATTGATTTAAATACAAGTCAATATAAATAGACTGTTGAAAAGATAAACATAGAGATGTTCCACATCCATACTAGCATGGTGGTAGCTACTAAGGAGGTTAGTAGGTTGTCAAAAGCTAATGAGAAGCTTGAGATTGAGAAGCAAGATTTGGAACTGCAGCTTGTTGAGCTTGAAACTGTCAAGCAGGAAAATGAATATTTGAAGAACAAGCTGAAGTGTGCTAGTGAAATAGAAGCTGTGTTGAGGGAAAAGACAGAGAAAAATGAAGCGAAGTTGAAGTCTTTCAGGAATTCTTCTCAGTTGGTTGGTCAGTACCATGAGAAAAATAATCCATGTGCTAATATAGCCATTGGCCTTTACTATGATGCCTTGAATAACAACAAGAAAATTGAAAGTGACAGAGGCAAAACAATTGTAAATGTAGATGTCCCAGTTATGCTGAGAAAAGTTGAGTCGCCTTTGTTCAAGGCATGTGAGGTTAATTTCAGTGAGAATGACCAGGTAATTAAGCAGGAGCTTGCGGATGAGGATGCTGAAAAGAAAAATAATGAAAACACTTTTGTTGCTAAAATTAAAAAGAAGCCCATGGTCAATCAAAGTTTTAAGACACCAGTCAAAGAGATTAAAATTGAGAATGCAAGAAAGAAAAGGAGGAACAAAAATGGAAAGGTTGGAGTAAACAAAAGCAATAACTTTGCATTTGTTACAGATGCTCCCAGGAAATAATGTCTACGGTGTAGCTCTGTGAATCATCTAACTCACCTTTGTAAAAAGGTTGTTGGTAAGCCAGGAGTGGGAGCATGCAAGTGTAATGAAGCAAAGGCTGAAGATCCCTACTCATTATATGACAAGTTTGATTGCATTCCTTGCAACATGAAAGTAATGACAAGTTGCTACAAGTTGAGAGTAGACCTCAAAGAAGTTAACATTGGGTCTGCAGCTAAAAAGGAATATACGAGTCAATCAATGAACATTGTTCTTTCTGAATCATCAAATTCTACTTCTATTAAATTATGTTAACAAGAAGAAAGTACCCAACACTGCTTGGGTAGCTAAACACACTTAATCCTTATTGTGTTCAGGGAAAAATAAAGAGAGTCATATGGATCATAGACGTGGATGCTCAAGATATATGACAGGTGATAAGGCCCTGCTATCACAATTTGAGGAGATGGTTGGCCCATTGGTGATTTTTGGAGACAACATCAAGGGATTCACAATGGGATATGGCAAGTTAGTTTCTGGAAATGTTGTCATTGAAGATGTAGCACTGATGGATGGTCTTAAGGTGAATATCCTAAGTGTCAGTCAATTAATAGATTTAGGATTCAATGTTTCATTTGAAAAAGGAGAATGCTCAATTATCAACAAAAAGACTGGTGAAGTTGCTTTGAAAGGATCAAGAAAGGGAAGTTTGTTTGCAGATTAATACTCAGCAAATAAGGATGGAATGTGCTGCTTCTACACCAAGATATCTGTTGAACAAAGCAAGCTATGGCACAAAAAGCTCTCTCACATGAATTACAAGGCAATCAATACCCCGGTGAAAAAGGAGTTAGTGAGAGACATGCCAAACTTGGAGTTTTCCCAAAATAAAGTTTGTGAGGCTTGTCAAAAAGGAAAAATAAAGAGATCAAGTCATGAGAGCAAAACCGTGAACTCTATTAGTGCACATTTGCAACTCATTCACATGGATCTGTTTGGACCAATTAATGTCTTATCTATTTCTAAAAAGAAATATGCACTTGTGATGGTGGATGACTACTCAGGGTACACATGGGTAGAGTTTATGCATTCTAAGGATGAAACCCCACACATCATAATTGAATACATCAAGAAAGTTGAGAAGCAGGATGAAGATCATAATTGTGTAAAAAGATTGAGGAATGATATTGACACATAATTCAGGAATGTAATTCTGCATGAATTCTGCGAAGATAAGGGCATTGTTCAAGAGTTCCCAGCTGTAAGGACACCTCGACAAAATGGGGTAGTTGAGAGAAAGAATAGAACACTAGTAGAAGCTGCTAGAACAATGTTGCAAGATGCCAAATTGCCAACAAATTTTTGGGAAGAAGCTGCCAATATTACATGCTATACTCAAAATAAATATCTCATCAATGAAAATCTTGGCAAATCACCCTACTCAATTTTATCAAAAAGGAAGCCTACTGTAAAGCATCTGCATGTATTTGGAAGTAAGTGTTTTGTTTTAAAAGACAACTTTGAATATGTGGGAAAATTTGACTCTAAAGTTTTTGAAGCAATTTTTCTGGGATATTCATTGGAAAGAACTGCCTACAAAGGTTATGTGTTTGAATAAAAGAAGATTATGGAAAGCACATATATGACTTTTGATGATGAAAAGTGTTCAGGCTTGGAGTGCCTTGATAAAAGTGAAGTTGAATCCCTAAAGTTTGAAAATTTGAACATCGACAGTGATTCTGAAGATGAAGCTGAAATTAACACAAGCAACAGAATAAATGAAGAGTCAACTGAGCAAGTGGATCATGAGAATGGAAGCTCATCTTAAACACCTGAATTTGATAGCACAAACTCAGGGGGAGAAAGAGAAGAAAGTTCTGTAAGTCATGTCAATGGTGAAGAAAATGCAGAAACCTAAAGTCAACAAAATCATACCAGAAAGTGGGATGAGAGTCGCACTAGAGATACAATTATTGCTGATCTAAATGCTGGTGTGAGGACTTGGAGTGCAACTGTTAATGAATGCCAACATGCATGTTTTCTTTCACAAATTGGGCCCAAGAAAACTGAGGAAGCTCTACTTGATCCTAATGGGATATCTGCTATGCAAGAAGAGCTAAATCAGTTTAAAAGAAACAAAGTTTGGAAGTTGTTTCCTGCACCAAAGAACATAAGTATAATTAGAACAAAGTGGGTGTACATGAACAAAGATGGATGAAAATGGAATTATGAAAAGAAACAAAGCAAGGTTGGTTGTAAAAGGCTACTCACAGGAGGAAGGAATTGATTATGATAAAACTTTTGCTCCAGTTGCAAGACTTGAAGCAATAAGAATATTTCTTGCATTTGCTGCACACTCAAACTTTAAAGTGTATCAAATGGATGTAAAGAGTGCATTCCTTAATGGTGAGTTGAAAGAAGAAGTTTATGTGCAATAACCACATGGCTTTGAAGATCCAGAATTTCCAGACTTTGTATACAAATTACTCAAGGCTCTATATGGATTAAAGCAAGTTGTTATTCCCTAACAATATTACAAGAATTACAGAAGGGGGGTTGAATGTAATTCTGGCTTCTTATCGAGATTTATAAAAATGTTCTAACTCAATATATATATAAGTGTTTTGATTTGCATGGTGTGGAATAAGAAATTAAGTAAATCAAACACAAAGTAATAAAAATACAAGTCTTTAAAACTTTCTGGTGGATTTGAAAGTATCCACCAGATAAATATATATATAATATATATATATATATATATATATATATATCGATTTGAGAACTCTATGAAGCTCAAATTGGCTCACAGCTGCTTTATAAGTGAACAAACAAACTACAGAGAAATTCTTAACAGTTACAACTTTTTCTATTTCTCTTCTAAATGTGTTTGCTTAGTTATTTTGTTCTACTAGCTACACTTGGTTTATATATCACCAAGTTTACATGGTAAAAAGACAAGATAATAAAACAAAACATATCAAGTCTAACTCCATGCTGCTTCGTTACTCTATTCCAGCATCTTTGAAAATATTCATAACTTGCATATAAATGGTAATGCTTCTTTGTTCTTAATTTCCTGCTAAACAGGCTGCCACATTCCTTTTGCAAACACCCAACACATGTGACTGTGTTGTCACTGTCAATAGATATTTAAATTGATCATCCGTCGGGTACATTCTTGTTATCGGTCGGGTAGCTTGTTGATCATCCGTCGGGTAGCTTTGTTGATCATCCTTCAGGTAGCTATTTGACACTTGACTCCATTTCACTTATGCATAATTACAAGACATCTTATATTTACAATTAATCAACCTATTCTGCATATCTGCTAGTAGTCAACATGACTCATATGCTACTACAGAATCTATACAAAGTTATTTACAGAAATGTGCTACAATACTTATTATTACATAAGCTACTTACTCGATGGATATCAAATCATCATCTGTCGGGACTATATTGAATCATCCGTCGGGACTATATTTGATCATTCGTCGAATGCTACAAAATTCACTAAGTTAAATCTACTAATGTGTTTTGTATGATTTATCATCAAGTTCACAACATATTCCTAACACAAGCACCTAGAGCTTGGTATGACACATTGTCAGAATTTTTGCTTAAACATAGATTTACTAGAGGTGCAATTGACAAGACTCTCTTCTACAAGCAACATGGTGGTGGCATGATCCTAGTTCAGATCTATGTGGATGATATCATTTTTAGTTCTACTAATGAAAAACTATGTCAAAGATTCTCAAATATTTCAGAAATCTCTGTATATTTATTTTTCAAAATTCAAAATTTAACTTGGAATTTTTCAATTCTGAGGAAATTGTCTAAATGTTAATTTACATTTTTAATATGTGACATTAGCATAAGATAGAATAAAAAAGAATAAAAGTATATAGAGAACTGCGTTCTCGATAAGTCTAAATGACTTCTTGACAAGTCATTGTGAGACTCTTCGAGTGAGTTCTTGATAAGTCATTTTTCTGACTTCTCGAAGGACTTTCCGACAAGTCTTACTATGACTTCTCAATAAGTCATTGAAGAGATCTCGATAAGTGTTAATTCACAGAGTTCTCTATAAGTATAAATTTTATATTTATCAACAGCTTATAACTGAGATAATTTAATAAATTATTTTGGTAAAATACTTTTGATAAAATCATTCTAATTTTATTTTTATTTGTTCAAATAAAAATTGGAAAATTCAGTCCATTTCAGGACAAACTTGGTATTTATTTGACACCTCGATAAATCATTTTTTAGTTATCGATAAGAGTCAGGAAAATGATATATCGTTGTGTATCTATTCTCACATGTGACTCCTCGATAAGAAAATCCCAACCGTTTATTTCTACTTCTCGATAAGTCATTTACATTTTACTATAAATACCCAGACATCTTGACATAACACCTCTTTACGCCTTTGAGATCTCTAAGTGACCTAATTTCTGCAAATCCAAACCATTTTATCTCATTTCAAACTCTTTCTCTCTAGTTTTTCTTACCCACTGAAATTCAAACACTTAAAATGGCATCAACCACAGTTAGAGCTTTTATCCCAAAGGAGGGCACCGATTATCTTGCATTTATAAATGCTAACCAACCTCCTGATAGCTTCAAGAGCTTTGTGAGGTTTCAATCTGAAACATACTTTGCAGGTGCTCTAACTGCAAATCCAATTCTGTATTTGGATGTTCTCAGTGATTTTTGGAACTCAGCTGTGATAAGAACATTAGTGCATTAGAACCAAGCTATTTCCATAGTGGTTAATTGCTCAATTCAAGTCCAACATGTGGTGTTTTTCGAGAATGATGTATATGTGGCTTTGGGCATCCCTACTGACAACCTAAATGAGGTCCCAACTCAAGATGAGCTAGCTGAGTTCATGTATTTCATCAACTACAGTTAGAAGATCAATTTGGCAAGCTTGAACAAAAATCATTTGAGGAGGGAATGGTCTTTCCTGTTTGACTCAATTGTGAGGGTCTTCACCTGCAGGAAGACAGGGTATGACAATATTTCAAGTGTTGTTCAGAAGCTGGTTTTCTTCATGGCTCACAACAGACATCTCAATATAGGACTTTTGATTAGTGATGAGCTCAGCACCAGGCTCACAATGCCATTGACTTCAAGAGGTAAGAAAATCTTTCTTCTTAGGTTTATAATGTCTGCTTTAAATTATAAAGTGCAAGACATTCATTTACTTGATGGTATAGATAGAACTAAAATAGGCAATTGTAAACAAGTGTCCAAAGTTCTATTTGGCTTACTTATTATAAAGAACAAGGTACCCGTAAGTCGTAGAATCATTCCATTTATGTTGGAGATATTCAGGAGTTACCCTTACCCAATGCCTGATATGAGATCAAATGTTCAAACTAGTACAGCTATGGCTCCTGTGCCTGTGGAAGAACAAACACAGAAACACCAACAGGGGCCTTCCCAAACTAAAATCCTTCATTCTTTACCATTAAAATCTAGGAAACTGTTATTCCCTAACAATACAATAAGAATTACAAAAGGGGGTTGAATGTAATTCTGGATTCTTTTTCAAGATTTAAAAACAGTTCTTAACTCGACAGATATATATGTGTTTTGATTTACAAAGTGTGGAATGAAAGGATTAAATAAATCAAACACAAAATAATAAAAACACAAGTCTTTAAAATATTCTGGTGGATTTGAATGTATCCACCAGATATATATATATATCGATTTGAGAACTCTGTAAAGCTCAAATTGGCTCACAGCTGCTTTACAAGTTGAACAAACAAACTACGGAGAAATTCTTGACAAATACAACTTTTTCTATTTCTCTCCTAAAATGTGTTTGCTTAGTTATTTGTTCTACTAGCTACTCTTAGTTTATATATCACCAAGTTTACATGGTAATAAGACAGGATAATAAAACAAAACCTATCAAGTCTAACTCCATGCTGCTTTATTACTCTATTCCAGCATCTTTGAAAATCTTCATAACTTGCATGGAAATGGTAATGCTTCTTTGTTCTCAATTTCCTGCTAAACAGGCTACCACATTCCTTTTACAAACACTCGTTGCATGTGACTGTGTTGTCACTGTCAACAAATATTTGAATTTGATCATTCGTTGGGTACATGTTTGTCATCCGTCGGGTGGCTTTGTTGATCATCCGTCGGGTAGCTTTGTTGATCATCCGTCGGGTAGCTATTTGACACTTGACTCCATTTCATTTATGCAGAATTACAAGACATCTCATATTTACAATTAATTAACCTATTCTGCATATCTACTAGTAGTCAACATGACTCATATGCTCCTACAGAATCTACACAAAGTTGTTTGCAAAAATGTGCTACAATACTTATTATTACATAAGCTACTCACTCGATGGATGTCAAATCATCATCCGTCAGGACTATATTGAATCATCCGTCGGGACTATATTTGATCATTCGTCGAGTGCTATAAAATTCACTAAGTTAAATCTACTAGGTGTTTTGATTAATTTATCATCAAGTTCACAACATATTCCTAACAATCTCCCCCAATTTATGTCTACTGGAATTATAACCATAAATTAAGAGAAACTTGATGATAACAAAACACCCTAAAACTACAGATTGAAAATAGTAGATAAAACTGATAAGTGCTGCAATATTTAATGAAAATTATACAATGCAAAGTATATAAAGAAGTTGCTCACAATCATTATCAAGATGCTCCTTTAGTCTGAGCAGATAATTCTATTTTCTTGATTGTCTGGATTTCTTCCCAAGCCTCCTGTTGTTCTCTTCTATCTGATTTTGGAGTTGTCTGTGGCACTCAAGTTCATCAGCTTATGAGAGATTTAGCATTTCCTGCATTTCCAATAGAGTCTCATTACTAGAGATACTCAACTGGTCCTCTAATATGAAGAATCTTCTTACTACCTTTTCATCCCTGAATTCCATCATCCAATAGGGCCTTAAATGCACTCTCTTTCCTGTGAAGGGAATTGATAGATTTTTTGGTAGTGCATCTTTGGCTCTATTACTCCTCAGCTCCTCAATCTTCTTTAGAACTAATATTCTTGCAGTCACATTGAATCCAAATTTCTTTTTGAAAGATGAGTATATCTTTATTAGAACAGCTTGGCTTTCTAGAAGAATCCTGTAAAGTGGCCATATTATCTCTTTTCCTCCCTTGTATTTAAACACCAGCCTTTCAGGGAGATGTTTGTGAGCATCAATTCCTCTAACTTCTTCCAATTCATCTAAGTAGAGATTTATGTCAGAGAATTCCTTGATATCACAGATGTATAACAAATCTCCCTTGTTAACTGTAGATTGAGATTTGGTTAGGGTCTTGGATCTGAGAGTCACAAGCTTTACTTTCTTGATCTTGTCTTTGTCTTCTTTGTCTTGTTAAAGATAGGGAAATTTAGCTCAGGAATTGGCAAACTATCCCAGTCTACTGGATCATTCTAAGGAATAATGGGCTCACCATGAATGTTTCTAGTTGGATCCACCACCTTGAATTCTTCAAATACCACTGAGGGGTTTGATGTCTAAGTTGAAGTTGTAGCCTTTTTGGGAATGTAGTCTTCCATTTTCTCATCACTAAAGTCCAATTTTCTATTGGAATGGAGCTTGTATCTGAATCTTCTATTTTGTTATGGTTCATCTTACACTTTTTGATCTTGAGGTTCAACAATTACAGATGGTTGTGCAGAAATCTTAGTTGTGGTCTTCACAACTTGAAGTTTGGCTAAGATAGAAGCTTGCTTCTTCTTTTATTTGAGCTTCTTAGCATCCAGAGCAGCTTGCTTCTTTTCTTGCCTTATTCTTTATTTCTCTTCCTTTTTAGCTTCCACAAACATAGGGTGTCCAGCCACCACACAACTTTCTTTACCATTTCTATAAATCTTGGCTAATCTTCTTTTGAGTGCTGAATCTACTGGATCTTTGTAAAATATAATTGACCTAGCCAACAGCTTCTTCTCATCTGGCCTAGGTGTCTCATACACAATATCCATAGGATTTTTGTCTGAGAACTTTGAGTAGTTCCTTTTTGGCTTCATGATTAGATCTGCTTTTGGAGATTTGATGCAAGATGTTTGGCCTTTTTCCAGATAATTCATACTCATTTCATTCATAAAAATATTCTTGACTTGAGAGTGATGAATGAATGTTTTGTCTGGCTTCTGAATTGGTCCAATTTTTTGTTGAATATCTGCATCTATCTTTCTCCATTTTTCTTTTAACTCCTTCTCAGCTGCTGCTACATCAATCTTTAGTAGTTTGTCATCTATGTTTAGTTTTGCTGCTACCAGATTTATGATGTCAATGCTGTCCATGGCTGGTGGCTTTGTGAAAGCAATTATTGGCAGAATTACTTTGTTGACTTGGATGTTTAGCACTTTATGCTTCCCCTCACTCCTTGATCCCTCTTGACTGATTGGGACAATAGCACTTTCTTTATCCCCCTTTTTGTTATCAGCAAGTTGAGTAGAGGAAGAGGTTTGTGCTGCCACTAGCTTTTGAAGCAAGTCTGTTTGTTGTGCTTGATGTAAATGAATAGCTGTTAGAGAAGCTTCCATAGCAGTCATCCTTTTATCCAAGGAATCCACTTGAGTAGCAAGATTAGAGTTCTTCCTTAGTTGTCTCTTAATATCAAGCATGGTTGCTTCTGGAAGTTTAGCATCCAATCTTTCAGAAATGTCCTTTTTCATTTAATCAATCTCACTTTTGATAGAAGTGACATCCTGATTGTGTTGAAAGCCTTGGATTTATTGTAATTGAAGAGAAGCAATGTGTGCTTGTAGGAGCTTCTTGGTGCTTTCATTTATTGTGGATTGAAGAGCAGATTGTGTCTGACTTATGAGTTGAATGAGGGTGATCTTGAAATAATATTCATCACATTGCTTTGAAAATGCCCAAGATGGCATACAAGATCTGGAACTAGGGCCTACTTCTCCCCTATGTCCAGTGACCCCTTTTCACTATCATCACTAAAGAATTCTTCTAATCCACCAACTTCATAGTCTATGTCATCACCAGCTGTAGAAGGCATAACTGTGATGACATCCATTGCCCTTTGCATGGATTGAGTAGTGTGCACCAAATTCAGCATCCTTTCTGCATTTTCACTGCCCTGTCAAGCCAAAAGTTGATATGCTGGAATATGATGAATAAATCTCTTAGCATCCAAAGAGGTGGAATCTATAACAACTTGACTATGCTGAGATAGATCCTCTCTGTTTGCTTCATTGACATTCACTGACTCACTAAAAATGATGTCCACCCTTATTTCTCATGTACCTGCTTTTCTCTCATGATCTCTCTTTTCTTGCATCAAGGGCTCCCCTTGGCTTCCCACCCTCACACCCTCACCTTCACCATCTAAGGTGGGACTCCTCTCACTCACTTTTGCCAGTCCTGAAGAAATGGACTGTATTTGGTCACTCATTTTCTCTCCTTTTTCCTGGGAGCAACCCAGACTCTCACTCAATTCACTCCCTTCCCTCAGTCCTAAGAGTGATTGTACTACTACTAAGTCTTCTGCACTTGTAAGAATTGAAGAAATTTGAAGTTGTGCAGAGACACCGACGGATGAGGAATATCTATCGGGAGAGTAGTATGGTTATCCAACGAATGACTGCTGTCAAGCTTATCCGTCGGGATACAATCACTACTCGACGGATGATGAATATCCATCGGGATAGAAGAAACGAATGAGTTTGGAGTGGAGACGATTGTAGACTCTGTGCAGATTGATGAAAATTTAGGCACAGATGTATCAACAGACTCAGAAAGAAATGGCAAGTGAGCCAAAAAATCATCTAAAAGATGATGTTCACTTGCTTCGATTTTTGGCTTCTCCAAAAGAGTTAAATATGGAGAATTTGGAAGTGATGTATTGATCATGCATGTCAACATCCAGTGAGTGTGTGGGTGAGTTTGATGTTTGAGGTGCTTCTATCACTAGAGATTTTGGCTGTGACTCCACATTTACTAGAGCCACATCAAACTGACTTTGAGAGGGTGTAGTGACTAAGTCTATTGCTTCAGTTTGCACTATGTATGCACCCTATATATCCCCAATTAGTTTAGATTTCTTCTTTCTGGCATAAGTTTGGGGTGAGCTTGTGTCCCTTACCCTCTTAGCCTGTGCTCTTGGCTGAGAGCTTTGTTCAATAGTCACATCCTTTAAGGAGGATGCAACTAGTAATGAGCTTAAGTCCTTTTTAAGCACTGCAGCTTGTTGAGAAGCTGCAGTGTGGCTAGGCTGGTAAACACTCACCTCTCCAACCTTATTATTAGGGCTTCTTTGATTTTCACCCTGTCCCTCACCTTGCTTACCCTCCTTCACATTCCCCTCTTTGGTTTTAGTGGATTTTGCAACTGGTTTCTTTTGAAAGAAACCAGAGGGGGCTTTCTTAGACTTGGATTTTGAAATTTGTGGTTTAGTAGCTTGGGTAGGCATCTGTTGGGTCATTGACACACATGCCATTGCTACATTTAAAGGCAAAGAAGTGTGTGAGATTGGAAGAGTGGAGACAATAGAACTTACCTCACTTACCTGAGGTCCCTCCATGATTGGAAAATAAAGAAGGGGAACCTCTTTATTATGGTTTGTCCTGTTGAGGTCTGCAATAATCCTCCTTTCTTGAACCCAACAATTCAGCTTGTTGGTTGGGTTCTCAATTACAATGTTCTCAATGAGGTGGTTAGCAAGCATCATAAAAAATCTAACATAGTAGACACTTTTACCTCTCTTATTCAGTTCTCCTAACTTATACCCTAACTCAAACAAGACCAAGTCACTGAAATTAAAATACTTATCAGTAACTAGCATGTAAAGCATGTTAAGCATAGAAATGTTAGCAGAATCAAAGTTACTAATCTTACCAGAAAATACCTTAGTGACCACATCACACAAAAAGCTCCATTCCTTTCTAAGACCTAACCTCCCAATTTCACTTAAATTAGAAGTGGAAAGTGCATAGCCCATGAAATTTAGCATGTTAACTATATATGTGTCTGTGTGTGGAACAGTAGCAGTATTATCAGGAATTCTAAAGCATGCTTTGATAATGTCACTATTAATGCAAAACTGTTTACCTTTGAGAGTGAAAGTGATGGTCTTATCAGTAGAGTTGTATACTGCAGTTGTCCATATCTCCTCTACAACCTCACAGTAGATTTTGGGAGATTCCAGCATTACATAGTTGAGTTTACAGCTTTTCACAAAGTCCATCATTTTGTGAAACTCTCCAGACTGTTGAATCTCCTTGTTTACAAGAGCTGTGAAGTTGTTCTTTTCATAGATATATCCAATTTGAGACATGATTTTGATGACTGGTGCCATTGTTAGAGACTGAGTAATTTGCAGAGAAAATATTTGCTTTGGAGAAGAAAGGGAGTTAGAGCAATCGAATTGAGAATGATAAAAGAGTAGAATAAAAATGAATTCTGCTTTTATACTATCTCAGAAGTAAACTGTAAAAAATAATAAAGTAAAATAAAGTGACCAATCAAAATAGCCCAAAATAGCCATTTAAAAATAAGCAAACTGTAAAAATTCTGTCACTTATCCGTCGTGTCATGCTTACAAACTGTAAGTATACTCGATGGATAATGTTCAGAGTTTTAACAGCTAGGATTGAGATAATTCGACGGATGAGGATAAATCAGTTATCCGTCGAGTTATAAAATACTTCAGAAAAATAATTGATTTTTAATAACAAATAGTATTCCAACGGATGATCAAACTCGATGGATAATGAGCATCCGTCGGGATGTAAATTTGGACAGCGGAAATTTCATCCAAAGCTGAAAAATCAATTAATTTTATGGCTGCATTAAAACTTGTAAAAATATCTGAAATGATTCAAGAATAATTAAACATACCTAACTCACTTACCAACCTTGAAAAAGTGGATTCATCAAGTGGCTTGGTGAATATATCTGCAAGCTGCTTTTCACTTGGAACAAAATGAAGTTCCACAATACCATTCATTACATGTTCCCTAATGAAGTGGTACTTGATGTCTATGTGCTTTGTTCTTAAATGCTGCACTGGATTTTAAGTGATGGCAATTGCACTTGTGTTATCACAGAAAATGGGAATTCTGTCCACTTGTAGACCATAGTCCAATAATTGGTTTTTCATCCACAAAATCTGTGCATAGCAACTACCAGCAACAATATATCCAGCTTCAGTTGTAGAAGTAGAAACTGAATTTTGTTTTTTACTGAACCAGGACACAAGCTTGTTCCCTAGAAATTGACAGGTTCCTGTTGTACTTTTTCTGTCTATTTTACTGTTAGGTCCCTAATTATCGTAGAGGGGGGGGGGGGTTGAATATGATAATCACTAAATTAAAAATTCTTTTGAATCTTTAGCGGATATAGATTTAGTGCTCGGTTAGTGTTTTCGAGTTCTTGAGAGGAATAGTGTTTGGAATGATAAAAACAAGGAACACAAGATATTTGGGGAAATATATATTCGTATATAAATCCTCGAGGGTGTTGCTACACTCCGGTAAATAAATTAACCATCTACAATCTAAGAACAACAAAGTTCCTATCTACTACAAAGATTTACAAATCAAATCCTATACAATAATCTAGCTTTTGTTTGTACTAGGATTTAATTACCGGGTAACGATTATAATGCCCCTAAGAATATACAAGAGTTAAATCGGGCATTATAACGTTACTCCAGTGAGAAGTTAAACGGATATTCAAGGTGCCAGAGCTTCTATGTAAATCTACGCTTCTTGTTTTATCAGCTCTCTTTTTGTTGGAGAAGATGATAAACAGAACTATTCAGATGTTCTGCAAGTGTAGACTTTATCAATAAATTGTGTGGCTGAGGTTGAGTGGCTTCTGTGGCGATAACTTTTCTCTGTGGCGACAAGGAGTCTCTGTGGCGACAAGGGGGGAGGGGTTAAACCTGTGTGGCGATACCTTATTCACTAGTACACCAAGTACAAGTAAATGTACTTGGTAAATAAAAACACACACCACATTTTCTGTGGCGACCAAGTACTAAACAAGTACTCCCTATGGTTTCTTTTGTTTATTCTTTTTTTTCTTTTTTCTTTTTGTTTTGTTTTGTTTTATTTTTGTTTTGTTTTGTTTTCTCTTTTTTTTTATTTTTCTATTTTCTATTTCTTTTTCCCTTTCTTTTTTTTTGTTTTCTTTTTAAGTTTAAATTGTAACTAAATTAATTTATAAAATAAACTTAAATATAACTTCTATAAATAAACTAATTTAGATTTATAAAATAAACTTATTTAAAGTTTATAAGATAAATCATTTTAAGTTTATTAAATAAATTATATCAAAGTCCACTAAATAAATTTATTTAATTTAACAATTAAACTTTGAGCTTCGCCAGCCCCTGAGCTGTTTAGCTGTATACCCCGCGCACCTCTTCTCGTACTTTAACAGATAAACGTTCAATCCAAGTACGTTTCTCAACTTAACAATTCTTCTATAAATAATACCCAGATTCCTTTCACGAGCTGTTGACGCCTAGTGCAACTGGTCTGGTTCACAGACGACTAACCCCGATTCAGGTCTTCGTATTATGGTCTTGATTACATTGTTAAGCTTGCCTCAACTTTATTGCTTCGAACACTGACTGTCAATAAACAACTGTACTTTCACTGGAATCCTTTCTGGTACTTTAGACAATGTCTTCATTAACCTCTGTCTGTACCCTGTCTTTAATTCTTCAGATTCCTATGCTTCGAACATTGTCTATCTTCGATCAATGCCAATACACTGAAATCTTCCGGTAGCACTTGTATACTGAATCTTCAACATTTTTGAAACCCTAAAAGTCTTTAACCTTTGTTCTTTACTGAGGCATGATCATATTAGTGAACTTCTTTCAGTGACCTATAGACAGACTTCATGCCTTCTTCTAATCTTCTGATTCTTTGTATTTGCCTTGTCTTCATTTTTCCTGATTTCTTGTGTAGATGTAGTATTATTAACCTGTCATCTTCTAGTATTGTTATCGTGTTGAGTTATCACGTAACTGTTCATACAGCTACGCAGTCTCACCAACATTTACAACCTGCATAATCTGCATCTGAATAACCAGTTAGATCAAAACCAGAATCTCTAGGGTACCAAATGCCAAGTTTTGGTGTTCCCTTGAGATATCTGAAGATTCTCTTAATAGCTACTAAGTGAGATTCTCTAGGATTAACCTGAAATCTAGCACAAAGACAAGTAGCAAACATTATATATGGCCTACTAGCTGTTAAGTAGAGAAGTGAGCTAACCATGCCCCTGTAGCTTGAAATATCCACAGACTTTTCAGTAGTGTTTAATTCAAGCTTAGTTGCAGTGGCCATGGGAGTTTTTACAGATGTGCAATCCATTAGATCAAACTTTTTTAAAAGATCATGAATATATTTAGTTTGACTAATGAATATTCCATCACTAACTTGCTTAACTTGTAAACCAAGAAAATATGTTAGTTCTCCCATCATACTCATTTCATACTTACTTTGCATCAATTTGGCAAAACTGTTTGCAAAGTTTTTCATCTGTAGAGCCAAATATAATATCATCTACATAGATTTGAACAAGTATACTAGAGCCATTAACATTTCTGAAGAATAAAGTTTTATCAATAGTACCTCTTGTGAAGTGATTTTCCAAAAGAAACTTGATAAAGTGTCATACCAGGCTCTAGGTGCTTGCTTCAGTCCATAAAGTGCTTTCAAAAGATAGTAAACATTTTCTAGAAAATTTGGGTCTTCAAAACCAGGATGCTGACTAACATAGACTTCCTCCTCCAAATCTCCGTTCAGAAAGGCACTTTTAACATCCATCTGATAGACCTTGAAATTGGCATGAGCTGCATAGGCTAAGAAGATTCTGATGGCTTCAAGTCTCGCAACAGGAACAAAGGTTTCATCAAAATCTATTCCTTCTTGTTGACAGTAGCCCTTAGCAACCAATCTATCTTTTTTCCTGATTACTATGCCATTTTCATCCATCTTGTTTTTGAATACACACTTTGTGTCAATTAGATTCTTTCCTTTAGGTCTGGGTACCAGCTTCCATACCTTATTCCTCTCAAATTGGTTTAGCTCCTCCTACATAGCTAAAATCCAATCAGGATCCAACAAAGCTTCTTCTACCTTATTTGGTTCTTCCTTAGATAGGAAGCTACTACATAGATATTCTTCTTGAGTTGCTCTCCTTGTTTGAACTCTAGAAGATGCATCACCAATGATGAGCTCAAAAGGGTGATCTTTAGTCCATTTCCTTTGTTGAGGTAGATTAACTTTAGATGAAAAGGCCTCATTGTTGTCTTGATGTGTGACTGAGTTTTGATTATTAGAAACTCCCCCTAAGTTTGTGAATCTTTGATTTGAGAAAGGAGAACTTTTTGTAAGTGATCTATTCTGACTTTCAGCTTCTCTTAATGACCCGACGGATGATGCACTTTGTGTCCCGACGGATAAAGCTGATTGTCTCCCGACGGATGAAGCATTTTGCAACTCAATAGATGTTGAATTTTGTGCTTCATTAGATTTTTTTGCATTGTCCTTATTCATTGTTTCTTGATCACTTTCATCATCACTGTCATCACTAACCATCTCTACATTATCAAACTTTAGGCTTTCATGGAAATTTCCATCTTGCAGTCCTTCAATCTTTTTGTCATCAAATACAACATGTATTGATTTCATAACAATGTTGGTTCTTAGATTGTAGACCCTATCTGCCTTTCCCAAAGCATATCCAACAAAAATTCCTTCATCTGCTTTAGTATCAAACTTCCCATGTTGATCAATTTGATTTCTCAAGATAAAACATTTGCAGCCAAAGACATGAAGAAAATTTAGAGTTGGTTTCTTGTTCTTGAACAATTGGTAGGGTGTCATACACTTTGCTTGATTAATCAAAGAAATATTCTGAGTGTAGCAGGCAGTATTCACATCTTCAGCCCAAAAATATGTAGGTAACTTTGATTCTTCAAGCATTGTCCTTGCAGCTTCAATAAGAGATCTGTTCTTTCTTTCCACTACTCCATTTTGTTGTGGAGTCCTTGCTGCTGAAAACTCATGCATAATCCTATTCTCTTCACAAAATGATGTCATCATAGAATTCTTGAACTCAGTTTCATTGTCACTCCTGATTCTTCTTACTTTGAAATCAGGATGATTGGTGACTTGCCTTATGTGATTGATAATGATTTCACTAGTTTGATCTTTAGACTTTAGGAAATATGACCAAGAGAACTTTGAGAAATCATCCATAATTACTAGGAAAAATCTTTTCCTTGAAATGGACAACACATTGACTAGTCCAAATAAATCCATGTGTAGCAATTACAAAGGTTCTTCAATTGTTGAATCAAGCTTCATCTGAATGATGCTTTAATCTGCTTTCCTTTCTGACAGGCATCACACAATCCATCCTTAGAAAACTCCACTTGAGGAATGCCTCTGACCAGTTCTTTCTTGACAAGCTCATTTATGGTCTTGAAGTTTAGATGGGACAACTTCTTGTGCCATAGCCAACTTTCATCTTGACTTGCTTTACTGAGAAGACAAGTGACATATTCTGCATTAGATGAGTTGAAGTCAGCTAGATACACATTTCCTTTTCTCACTCCAGTGAGAACCACTTTGTTGCTTCTTTTGTTTGTCACAACACAGGCTTCTGCATTGAAGGTTACTGAATTGCCCTGATCACAAAGCTGGCTGATACTCAACAAATTATACTTAAGACCATCCACTAGGGCAACTTCTTCAATGATGACATTATCTTTTGAAATTAAGCCATATCCCACAGTATAACCTTTGCTGTCATCTCCAAAAGTAATACTTGGGCCAACTCTTTCCTTGAACTCTGCGAGCATGGTAGAATCTCCATTCATGTGCCTTGAACAACCACTATCCAGGTACCAAAGATTCTTTCTGTTTCCCTGCACACATCAAAACCAAATCAACTTGATTTTGGTACCCAAGTTTCCTTGGGTCCTGCCTTGTTAGCTTTCTTCTTTGTTTTTTTAGGTTTAATTTCATTTGACTTGGGAATTTCTGATTCATCCTTAGTCATTTGAGTTGGACCTTTGAAACCATTCATTAGAACAGAATTATCATGCACATTTTGATAGATAGGAAAAGGCATGTTGTTTGCAAACATGTTATTCCAGTAAGGCATGCTAAATGGCATTTGTGGCATACTAAATGCAGCATAATAAAGATTAGGTGCAAATGGCATATTAGCAAATTGTGCATTCATACTCTGAGTAGACATAGTATTCATAGGCATGGTAGGCATAATAGTCTTGTTATGAAAAGAGGGAGGCACAAACATAGGAGTAGGCATGGCAAGTTTGCAATTAACAGACAGGTGATTAACACTACCACACCTGGCACAGATTTTTCTTGGTGCATATTTATCAGGTGTAGTTGTTATGCTTGTTAATTCCTACTTTCCCATTTCTATTATTTTTCCTCTTATTTTCAGTTTTAACCTCAATCTTTTCTAATATGTCATTCAATTGCTTGATGGACAGATGACCAACATTAACTTTCTTCTCTTTCTTCACTTGACTTGATTCTCCTGAAACAAAGTTTTTGGCAAGCTTATCTTTGCTCACAGGTTTACTCACAGCCGACAGATGTAGCTCTTTGTCACTCGATGAATAATCATTTTAATTATCCGACATATGATTCTCATCATCCGTCGAGTCCACATCTGTCAACAATCTTTCAACCAAATTGGATTCCAGCTTCTCCTTACTCTTTTTCTAGGCTGCATCACAAAATGACTCAATACCTTGAACTTTAGTAATTTGAGCATGGACATCTCTGGATGATTTCCATGCTTTAATCACTTCCTATTCTCGTTCAAGCTGCTTCTTTAAAATCTCTTCTTTCACTCAGTTAATTCATCCTTAGCAATCTTACACTCAATTCTCAATTTTTCAAACTCAATGAACTGAGACTCTAGCACACTATTCCTCTCACTTAAAAACCAATTGTTATCTTTAATTTTAGCATTTTCCTTAGTGTGGGACTTAAATGTAACACACAAGTGATATAATTCTGTGGACATATCATTGATTGCATCATTACACCCAGCTTTAGATAAATGTGCTAGGTTAGTGGTGATTACCTGATTACTTGAAGAACTTGTTTCGGTTTCATCAGATTTGGCCATCAGGACTAGATTAACATAGCTTGTTTCTTCATCTTCATACAATCCATCAGCTGCCCAGTCATTTTCTTGTGTAATGAAAGCCCTTTCCTTTTACTTGAGCAACTCAAAGTATTTCTGTTTATAATCAACAAGCTCAAATTTCTTCTTGCTAGAATCTGACTTTCTATACTCACTGGTAAAATGCCCAACCAAGCCACATTTGAAACACTTGAATTTGGATTTATCCACCATGTTTCTACTTAGCTTGGCTGCTCCAAAGTTCTTTTTGAACTTGAGCTTGACAAATCTTCTGGAAAGGAATGCTAGATGTTCATCAATATCATCCATATCATCTTGGCTCAAATGATCTTCATTTTCAGCTAGCAGCCCTTACCCTTCTTCTCATAGACCTTTGAAGTAGACTCAACAACTTCTACCTTCATCTCTTTCTCCTTCTCTAACTCAACAACCAGTGCTATGGATCCTCCTTTCTTCTTTCCTTTCTCCATCCTCTCATCTTGCTATATTTCAAGCTCATAAGTTTTTAGGATGCCATACAATCTCTCCAAGGTGAACTCCATGTAATCCTGAGAATTTCTCAATGAGACTGTCATTGGTTTCCACTCCTTTGGAAGAGATCTAAGGAACTTGAGGTTAGAGTCTTTTGTTTCATATACTCTTCCATGCAACTTTAGAGCATTTAGTAGTTTTTGAAATCTACTAAAAATATCAGTGAGAGACTCTCTATCTTCACAATGGAAGTGCTCATATTGCTGAATTAGCAGCTACATCTTATTCTCCCTTACTTGCTCAGTACCATCACAAATAATCTGGATAGTGTCCCAAACTTCCTTGGTTGTTTTGCAGTTAATGATGTTATCAAACATATCACCATCAATCCCATTGAACAATATATTCATGGCCTTCTTGTCTTTCCTGACTTGCTCAATATTAGGGTCTGACCATTCATGCCTTGGTTTTGGAACAAATGGTTTATTGCCAGTTGCAGCTCTCATTGGTACATGAGGACCTCTCTCTATGCAATCCACATAGGCCTCATATTGGGAAAAAAGATGTAGGTGCATATTCACCTTCCAGTGGTGATAATTATTTTTGTCCAAAAAAGGAATCTTAACTCCAACATCCTTCTTGTTCATCTTGCTGTTTGTTGTGATCTTTACACTCTTTGTACTTCAAGAGCTTGCTCTGATACCAATTGTTATTCCCTAAAAATACAAGAATTACAGAAGGGGGGTTGAATGTAATTCTGGATTCTTTTTCAATATTTAAAAACAGTTCTTAACTCGACAGATATATATGTGTTTTGATTTGCAAAGTGCGGAATGAAAGGATTAAATAAATCAAACACAAAGTAATAAAAAATAAGTCTTTAAAACTTTCTGGTAGATTTGAATGTATCCAAAAGATATATATATATATATATATCGATTTGAGAACTCTGTGAAGCTCAAATTGGCTCACAGCTGCTTTACAAGTTGAACAAACAAACTACAGAGAAATTCTTGACAAATACAGCTTTTTCTATTTCTCTCTTAAAATGTGTTTGCTTAGTTATTTGTTCTACTAGCTACTCTTGGTTTATATATCACCAAGTTTACATGGTAATAAGACAGGATAATAAAATAAAACCTATCAAGTCTAACTCCATGCTACTTCATTACTTTATTCCAGCATCTTTGAAAATCTTCATAACTTGCATGGAAATGGTAATGCTTCTTTGTTCTCAATTTCCTGCTAAACAGGCTGCCACATTCCTTTTGCAAACACTCGATGCATATGACTGTGTTGTCACTATCAACAGATATTTTAATTTGATCATCCGTCGGGTACATGCTTGTCATCCGTCAGGTGGCTTTGTTGATCATCCGTCGGGTAGCTTTGTTGATCATCCGTCGGGTATCTATTTGACACTTGACTCCATTTCATTTATGCAGAATTACAAGACATCTCATATTTACAATTAATCAACCTATTCTGCATATCTACTAGTAGTCAACATGACTCATATGCTCCTACAGAATCTACACAAAGTTGTTTGCTGAAATGTGCTACAATACTTATTATTACATAAGTTACTCACTCGATGGATGTCAAATCATCATCCGTCGGGACTATATTGAATCATCCGTCAGGACTATATTTGATCATTCATCGAGTGCTACAAAATTCACTAAGTTAAATCTACTAAGGTGTTTTGATTAATTTATCATCAAGTTCACAACATATTCCTAACAGAAACCAACCACTTCATCCTCTCAAAAGGGTGAAGTGAGTAAAAAGAAGTGAAAACAGGCACCCCTAACTATTATTAATGAGAGTGGTGATGATCAAACACAACCAGAGTCTACCTTGGTCAAGAAGCCAAAGAAGGTAAAGTAAACTGAGTTGACCACTCAATTAGCTACCTCTGCATCCGCCCAAAAGGATGTATTTGAAAATGAGGGTATAAAACAGACTCTAGGGGTATCCCTCAACATGGTGTCTCTATTGAAAAGAGCACTCTCTCTAGTGCATCATGTAAAGAGTCTGCACCATCACTTGAACACATTCAAGTGTATGGAAGAAGAAATAAGGATGGAACACACTCTGAGAGCACATTTTTTGAAGCTCCCTCATCTATTCATGGGGAGCTGCTAACACTCACTTCTGAAATTACAAATCTTATATCTAAAATTTCTTCTACATACAATGAAACACTTAAATCAAGTTCTCAAGTGTTGCCAAAATCAAGTGACATGGTTCACGAGACTGTGCTCACCACCCAGGAACCACATCTAGTTGGTGAGAGGCTACACTCTGGGATAGACCTTGATGACACCAAAAAAAACATAGGGGTTTTATCAGTTTTAGTTGAAGACCATGTGGTTGTCACAAATGCACCTTCATGTGCAAATCAATCTTCACAGATTGACAGGTTTGAGGGTAGTACTCCTGAGGGTGAGTTATCTAAATCCTCTCCAATTTAATTGAAGGTTCCTCATGTAGGAACGACTCCCCTCAAAACCCTGGCTGAAATTACTTTAGCAATTGAAGCTAGGAGTAAAATTGACCATAATCCAATCACAGGGAAGGCAAGCTTAGCACATTCAAGTGTCAGCTCTCTGCAAGAAGAGCAAGGGTTTGAGGCCATGGTACATGACAGTAACCTTGTCAAATCCCCTCTAATTCAATTGGAGTTCCCATTGTTGGTGAACAATACATTGTCACAACCAAAATTCCAACTGTGAGTCAAACTGTGGTATCTGTCACATGTGGTGTTCTTGAACCACGACCCTCCACCTCAAACCCAACAGACATCCCTTCAATTTCTAACCCTTCTCAACAACCATCACACCTTATCTCCTAGTGGCTGCAGGATGCTCAGACTCAGCCAATAACAATGAATGATCTACTAGTGGACCAACTTTCTGGCCTTGCCAATATTACACAACAATTGATCACAACTGATATGTCCAATCAGGATTATCAAGCCATCTTGCTTTCCTACAAAATAGATGTTGAAGAACGACAACAAAAAATTATCAATAAAGCTGAACAAGATGGCAATGTAAATGCTTGGTTAGACAAAGACTTCATTCTAGAGATGGATGAAGTTTTGGCTAGGTTTAGAGAGGAGTATATAACTATCTTGGGAAGTAATACAAAAACTCTCAGTCCCCAGGAAGTTTATGATGCTGTTACAGAGGTCTACAAGGCACAACTCAAAGCTTTTCACCTTATTGGTAAAGCACTGCAATAGACTCTGAATAGTCATCAAGGCAGAATTAGAAGATTGGTAAATGACAAGCTGAATGACCTTGTGCCAACTCAAGTAGAAATCAAGAATTTTTTTTAGAAATTTGCTGACCAAATGGCAGGGTTTGATATGTCCAGTATAGAGCAAAGTATCAAGCAACTGAAGCAATCCTTTGTGGCTCTGCATAAAGTTATCCATAATCACATCACCAGTAACAATGACACAAGGGTCAAACTAGATCAACTTCATCAAGCCAGTTATGAACCTTCAGCTCTTTTAATGAAACGGATCAAGGAGTCAGTTCAAACTATATTTGGTGCTCCTCTCTCTTCAAGCTCCCAACAACCACCTTCTACATCAAAAAATCTTCAAATTCAATCTCTTTAACAGCAAGTTTCCAATCTCCAAGCCTCAAATGACTCACTTACAGCTCAGGTCAATGCTGTAAAAACCCAGATTTTTGACATCGGTAAAAGACCCTTACAAATAGTAACCTTGCAGTTTAATAAAAACTTTTGCTATCACACCATATATGAGTTTTTAATTTAAGATTAAGGGTTGATATTGTGATTATACGTACCAAATAAGTGTATGTAAATGCTATTAATTTTCGAAGAAAATGAACTTTGAAAAACGACCGTATCTATGAACCGTCAAGGATTACGAGAATCAAAATATAATTACAAACCTAAAATCCTACAAATTCAAACCCAAATACGAGACTTCAAAATGTAAAGGACGTATAAGAAAGGATTTACACCGCGAACCGCTTACAAAGATTTATTACGAAAATGAATAAGCGACCGAGCGAGCGCGTAAGTAATAAATAAATATATCGAGCCAAGCTAACCATACAAGCTAACTAAGGTAAGAAATTAACCATGGTTAATAACGAAATAGTAGCCTAGCTAGAGAACATGATTACCTAGCCAGTGAATAGTAACATAAACAGTAACAAAGGTACCAAGCTAGCAAAGTAGCTTGGAAAATAGCTTGGCTAGGAATATATTTCAAGATTTGCCAATCCTAGGAATATATACTATAATAATTATCACAAATATAGGAAGGAACCAAGTAAGCACTAAATTTATCTCTCTCTCTCTCTCTCTCTCTCTTCAAAACACAATGCTGATTTCAAGAACACCATAAAAATAAAAATTCATATCTCATGTTCTAATCATTCACAAATTACCAATTTTTAACCAAATCTTCCTCATATCATGTACAAGGTACGTTCCAAATTTCATGGCCATTGGATTAGTATAGCATAGTCAAATCCTTGCTCAAAGTTGGTGATGAATAGTAACTCCGAAAATCTCTTTTTGTTTTCTTGATTTTCATGTAATAATTTAGGATCCTTAAGCACAACAAATCCATTCCAAGGTTCAACCATCAATAATAGAACCTCCCAAGCTACCAAGAAAGGTATAAATATTCATCCAAACTTTATTTAAGTTTAAAGTTTCAAGAAAAGTAAGGATCTTGGATGTAAGTATGGTTTTGATAATTAATTTGATATTTTCTTGATGTTTAGTTAGTTATTTATTAAGGTTGATGTTGTGGCCTCGAGAACATGATTTTATTGATAGGAGTGTTAAAATGATGGTATGATGATTGATGGTGGTTGATTAATGATTTAGAGTGAAAACAAAACTAGAGTCACGAGCGTAACGTCGATAAAATGAACGAAATGTAACCATGAGTTTTCTACAGAAATAGAGAATTTATACACTGTGATTTCTTAAAAAGTAAGATCTGAAATGATAGATCTTGTTTTACGGATCATTTACACGCTTGAATCGCTTGATTTTGATTTATGGTTCAAAAGTTAAGTCCGTTTTAGTGAAAATGATTTACGCGACACAAACTGCTAGGAATTATGAACTTTGGAAATAGAAATGATCGACTTACGAATATTTAAAAATCAGGAAATTTTTACAGAGAGTAAAAAATAGATTTTATTAACTTCCATAAAAATTTCAAGTAAAAATATTGATTGTTCAATTTTATACAAATGTCGGAGCCAAGGTCGCGCGGAGTAAGAACTCCAAACTCAACCCACTGCCATTAAACTGCCTTTTCGGGATTTTCACCCCTGTTACTAGAAAACCATTTTTAAATATTGTGTTCTAAATTTTATCTACATCGCGCACGCAAAAATGGTGCATCAATTGAGTTAACGGTTTGAGAGAAATCAACGTTTTAGTGAAAGCAGTATGAATAGTAAAACTCCGTAGTTGACCGAAATTTTAAAATATTTTTCACCTATTTAAATTCATTTTATCAAAATGAACATTTTATGATAAATATTAAAAGCACTCAAGAAGCTTCTCGAGGTGGTTTCGTATTAAAATATTGATTTTTTGATTTATTAAAAATGATAGAGTACGGTCGCGTAATACTAACATTCGGTAAAGTCAACTTTAGAAGACCACTTTGACCGTCCGTTTCGACCAAGGATTGATACTTACTTAGAGTCGGTCGAATATTAAAAAATAGGAAGTATTGTTCTTATTAAAAATAAAAGTCATTGACGGGATTAGGAATACTGATTAAGATTATGATATTTGTTGATTAGAAAACCCGGAACGAGAGGAAGTCGGGAAACGTATCTTGGACTTCAGGCAAGTTTTCAAACCCTACTTTTTAAAACGGTTGTATTTTGTTTGTTTTCAAATAAATGCTATATATACATGATGTTGTATTACGATATGTTACAAATTGTGATATATAATATCATATGAAATGTTAATGATTTTGGTATATGAATATTACCGAATTTAAATCGATAACGCTAGAGAGTAGCGTTGTATATATGAGGAGTATATTTTTGACCGAGGATCGGTCAGTATAATTTGATGAAAATCCTGAAGTATTCCAGAGGTATTTTATTTAATAATATTAACGCTATAATAGAGCGTGATGTATAAGTTGTAAGCCCGAGAGTCGGTCAGTTTTTATAAAGTATAAACCCGGGAATCATCCCAGAGATGTTTTGGACGATTAAAAGTCCGTACTTATTTTATTCCAAGGGACTCGATGTCCACTTGCGAAGTATTAAATACATCAAATTAATTTAAAACGATTTCCAAAGATCGTATTCCCTCAACTATATTTAATCACTCAAAGAATGAATATTATTTCAGATATTCATCTTAAATAGGAGAAGTATTCTCCAATAATTATTTATTTCAAACTCGATCACTTATATCTATTTAAAATTACTTTAATTATTTAAACATAAATTAGTTGAGAAATATTATTTTAAATATTCTTTTAAAATATAATTATTCAAAGTTTAATTATTTAATAAATATTTAATAATTAAATATTTATTAAATGATGTAATATGATTTAAAAATAGTAAGACTTGATTTTAAATATTTTCTGAGTTTCAGAAAATCATTCTACTTATTTCAGATCGTCGAAAATGTTATCTCGACGTATTTTAAATATTTTGAATATAGTTTTAAAAAGAAACTCCCCCTTAAATACTTATCTGTTGACAACGGTCAACTTACATTATGTTAGTGCTTCCTCCGAAATTTCCGGAAGTATATATATATAGATAAAAATGAGATGAGATATGTCTATCAACAAGAAAAATGCTTGGCGAACTTCGATGTGGTTCGAGTTCTTGAGATATGATAGGATTTCTTAAAGGACAAAGGAGGGTTAGAGATCCAGTACTGTTATGGATTAAAAACTAAGATTATTATTTGCTGTATTTATTACTAAGATTCGGGAGCTCAAGGCCTTTAATGGCCGCTCTCGTGTTTCGTAGCTTAACTCTGCCTTTACGAGATGCCTACGTATCTCTGTGAATTAGAGAATCAAGCCAAAAAACGTAGTTCTGATTGAGGGATAGATCCCTTTATATGGATGTTGAGAGTCCTTGAATTGGACTAGGGATAGGAGACTTGTTGATCAAGTTCTCAGACTTTGGATAGACTTTGAAGTCCTAGAATAGAGGAATCAGATTCTTAGTTGGTGTAGGTGCCCTTGGGGCTATCTTTTATAGATTTATATTACTGATTGGACTCATTTAATGAGCTGTTAATCCCCTTTATTTATTAATTACGAAATTAATAAATAATCAGAGCTTTGAGCCTCGTTAATTGGGCTTCGTTACTGGACCATACCAGGTCTAATTAATTCAATATTAATTATATTTCTAGGCTAATTTTAGGCCCATATTATTTGCCCCCCCAACTTCTGGGAAACCGTAAAAGTTTTCGCAGAAGTTAAGTTCATTTCTTCCCTTACAGGGTATCGTTTTTGCGTAAAGTGTGGAGCGACCTACACATTTACAACGATTTGCCTTGCACACGGCTTCAAGGTTATTTTATAACCTTTCTATTATTTTCCTTACCTTATTCCTTTTTTTTAGGAATTTTTTGGTATTTTTCAGGAATTTTCTCTTAATTCCGGGGATTTTTTTCCTTAATTTACTGGTACTCACAGGTATTTTTCCCTAATTTTTCAATAATATTCAACAAAAATAATTTTTTAAAAATAATTTTTTAATTTTCCTGATTTTCTAGGATTTTTTTGCTTATTTTACCTATTTATTGGGAATTATTAGCAATTTTCCTGATTTCTCCCATTTTTCTAATTAATTAAATAATCAGAAAAATAGAATTTTGCTGCTCAATGCATCCTAGGCGTTGTTGATCCACGCCTAGGAGACAGTTTCCTAACATCGTCTAGGAACAATGTACCCTGGGCTTTGTTGGAGGCTGATACTTCCTGGGCGTTGTTGATCCACGCCTAGGAGACAGTTTCCTAACAACGTCTAGGAACAATGTACCATGGGCGTTTTTGGAGGCTGATACTTCCTGGGCGTTGTTGATCCACGCCTAGGAGACAGTAACCTAACAACGTCTAGGAACAATGCACCCTGGGCGTTGTTGGAGGCTGATGCTTCCTGGGCGTTGTTGATCCGCGCCTAGGAGCCACACTTCTACCAACGTCTAGGAAACTTGCGTCCTGGGCGTGGTTGAGGGCCAATCCGTTCATAATTCGTAGGCATTGTGTACCCACGCCTAGGAGACATCCTTCCAACAGCGTCTAGGAAACTTGCATCCTGGGCGTTGTTGAAGGTTAATTCGTCTATAATTCCTAGGCGTCGTTTACCCATGCCTAGGAGACATGTTTTGCACCACGCCTAGGAATCATGCCCTTTAGGCGTGGTTGGGCTTTTCATGCCTTGATTTATTCAGTGAATTTTGATTTTTTGGTTTAGAACATTCTAGATCTTTTCAAAATTCAAACTTTATGGGCTTCCCGCCTTTATTAGGCCTATTTGCTTTGGCCCAGATACGTTTGAGCTTCCACAGGCATTTCTATATAAGGGGTGGAGTATGAGTTCATTTCTCACACTTCACTTCCATAAAAATTTCTTCACCTCTAACTTTTTCCACTCTGCAACTATTCTCTCAAGAATCGGCACCTCAAAGCGATTTCCGGCTTTCTACACCACCGCTTTCTGGGCTTATTTTGAAGATTCCGTTTGAATCTTCATCTTCTTCGCTTATCTTCAAGAGCTTGCTGGGTTTCAGTCTTCATCCATGGCGGATTCCGACTCATCCCACTCCCAGGTTCCCCAAGCTGTTGCCCGTCCATCCAGGGCCAGCCGAGGTAAAAAATCTCTTGTCCATTCCTCAGTTATTTCTCTTAGGGATCTTTTAACCGAATTCGGGCAAGCCTTCCCTAACATGTTACACTTATATGCATATAATTACCCTTCTAGATTTGGTCCAGAACAAGTAGGTACCATAGCTCGCCTTTTTGGCATATCTCACCCTTATAGGGCCGAGGCTCCAGGCCCAAATGATAGGGCCTGTTACCCAAAGCCTGGGGCCATTCGGTTTTATAAGGAAACCTTCAATGCTGGTTTTCTCCTTCCTCCTCATCCTTTTGTTTTTCGCCTTTTGGCTGAGGCCCGAGTCTGTCCGACCCAACTCACACCCAATTCTTGGCGTTTTATTCACTGTTGTATGGCCCAATCACATAAATACAGTTTTGAGCCCAATGTTTGTGTCTTTCGCTATTTATTTAAATTTGTAAATACTTCTGAGGACCAAGGATGGGTCAAAATAGTTCATAGATCCTTGGCCCGCTCCTGCTTTATTTCTGGTACCAACCCTGACTCATATCCAACTTAGAAGAGCGAGTGGTTTTATGTGTTTCTGTATTCCGAGGAGGGTTGGGACCATTTTTTCAGGCCCAACTTCTCAAAAAGTATAGACGGGTCTTTAAGAGACCTAAAATTGGGGATAGATGAGGATGCAGCCATCAAGGCCATCACAGCTGATAACTTGCATCATTGCGCTCTCATCCTTTCAGAGGGTAATTTGCAAGATTTAGGTCTAAGCGACCTAGGTCCCGAGGGTATTTCTTTCCCCTTTTATTCCATTTTCTTAATTCCTTATTTTTCCTTATTCTTACGTGCCTGTATCTTTTTGCAGCTAAGGCAGCTTTGGACACGATCTTCAAGAAGCGGGAGGCCCGTGCTGCCAAGGGCTCTGCTGTTGAGACCCATCGCGACAAGCGGGTCAGGATTGGTGACGGCCCTTCAGTCACGGTTCAGGAGGTCGTCCCTACCTTTTTATCCCAGAGGCCCCTTAGCCTTGATGAGGAAACCTCTTCTTTCAGTGTCACTTGGGGCCTTCAGAGGAGGGACACAGTGGTAGGGAGTTCCGAGGCTGCCGCTGTTTGGTTCGAGAGTGTGATTACGCCTCATGACAGGGCTGAGATAGTAGAGTCTTCTGATGACCTACAGATTGAGCGTCTGGGTGCTCATGCTGTGGCTTCTGTAAGCCTCTTCCTTGTCCCCTTTTTGACTGTTTTTCAATTCTTTCATACTTACTTACCGTATTATGTTCGTGCAGATGAATACCTATCTCCAGGCTGCCCTTCACAATCTGAAGGATGTGAGGACTAGCCTGACCATTGCTGAGAGAGATAGGGACAGGTACCTCAAGGCCTCCGAGGCAAACTTCACTCGTTTCTTTAAGGTAGAGAAGGAGCTGGCGGATGAAAAGGAGAAAGTTCGTAAGCTGGAGCTGGATGCTCAGAGGGCCCGGGCTAAGGTGATAGCTGAGTATAAGGCATCTCAGGACTTTCAGTATGTCCTAAATATTGAGTACGATGCTAACTTCCCAGAGACCTTTTCTAGTTGTTGGGAGCAGATAGTGAAGGAGATTGGGAAAAAGATCCCGGAGGTGAATCTCACATCCTATCCAGTCCCTGTTATTCCAGGGAAAGAGCCTCTTCTTGAGGATATTCCTCTCTCTCCTACTCTCACTACTTCCGCTGAGGCCACAGCTGTTTCTCCCCGAGATGCTGATCCTATGCCCGTTCCCCCTTCTACTGCTGCCGATGAGGGAAACATTGATGATGACTTCTTCAAGGATCTTTGAGTAGTTTGTTTTTCTTATTTGGCCCATCATGGCTTTTTATGTATTGACTTATTCGTATTCAAAACTTATTACCCTTCGGGGTTTATTATGCTATTTTAAGTTATTTGTTTGCTTTTCTACTATCCCTTTCAAGTACTTGTACTATTAGTTTGCTAGCCTTTTTAAAAGCTGTCCCTTATTTTCCTCGTACGTGTACTAAAATAGATAAGCAAATTCAATCATATATAGTATGCACCAAACAGTTCTATGATAAAATGAACTAAACAATTGTAATACAAGTTTATGGAAACTCTTGGGATTCATCCCTTACACCACTCCTAATAATCCTCAAAAATAAAGCTAAAACATGTAAATCCTAAGCAAGCAAAGCTTCAAGGTGCTTTTCAACCTACTTGTCACCTTGACAAGTGAGAATCATGTTTAATGGCTTCATACATAGTAAACCTTCAGGTTTTGTGCATGCCAAGTTCTCGGGACTTCAATACCATCCATAGTCTCCAGCTTGTAGGTTCCCCTACCCTGTACACTCTTGACCTTGTATGGTCCTTCCCAACTTGGGGCAAGCTTTCCTTTCTTCCCTACACCAGAAGCTTCCACCTTCCTCAAGACTAAGTCACCCTGTTTGAAGAACCTTTCTTTAACCCTTAGGTTGTAGTAGAACGAAGCCTTTTTCTGATACTCCACTATCTTCGCATGTGCCTCGTCTCGGACTTCATCAATCAGATCCAGGGCTAATCTTTACCCTTCCTCATTCTCCTCAACATTGAAATCTCGAATCCTGGGAGAGGAGTGTGATATCTCTACGGGAACAACTGCTTCTGCCCCATATGCTAACATGAAGGGAGTTGCTCCAGTCGTGACTCTACAGGTAGTCCTATAGGCCCATAGTATTGGGAGTAATTCATCTACCCAGTTATTCCTCGACTTCTCGATTCTCTTCTTTAGTCCATCCAGGATTATCCGATTTACCACTTCCGCTTGCCCATTGGCTTGCGGATGAGCTACAGAGGTAAATCGTAACTCAATTTCATTCTCTTCACAATACTTCTTGAATTCCTCGTTGTTGAATTGTGTCCCATTTTCAGTGACTAGGATGTGGGGAATTACATACTGGCACGTGATATTTTCCCACAGGAATTGTGCAACCTGCTTAGTTGTGATTTTAGCCAAGGGTTTGGCTTCTATCCACTTGGTGAAATAATCAATGGCTACAATCAGAAACTTCCGCTATGCCGTGGCCATGGGGAAAGACCCTAGTATATCCATTCCCCACATAGCAAAGGGGATGGGCGAGTTGATGGAGGTCAGCATCTCGGGGGGTTGTCTAACGACAGGTGCATGCTTCTGACAGCGGTCACACTTCTTCATATATTCTTTGGCATCAACCATCATTTCTGGCCAATAGAAGCCTAAATGGGTTATCTTATGAGCTAATGCTCTGCTGTAATAACCGGGAAAATTATGTGAATATTATATGTTAAATAAATAAATATTATGTGTTTAAAGTGATTAATGCCATGATATGAGATGTTATAACTGTTATGTGTGTTTCTGTGCGGGCCAGAGAATTTTTCGATTGATTAAAATATGCTTAAATTGCAATTATATGAACTTATCTGCAATCGGGACGCGTATTTATCAACGTCTTTATTAAGATACTCGTTTTATTTTGATTTATGTGCGTTTGAATGTATTTTGCGTATTTTTGGGATTTTCTGGTAATTTAGGGATCGTTTCTGTTTTTCAAAAATCAACGGACCGGGACCCCACCGGGACGACAAACCCCACAAAATCGATGTTTTTATTTTTATAAAATTATTCGTACTTCAAATACCCTTTATTTTTGTATTTTTAAATTATTCGCAGTTTTTGGGGAATTTTGACATTAATTTTGTATTTTATCGTTTTTTAAAATTATTCCCCGTAATTATTATTTTGGGGCATTATTATTATAATTAAAGGATAAAAACACCCTTAAATAATTTTGGGGATATAATTTGTTATAAGTAGAAATAGCAGAATTGTTTTATTTTATTTGATTTTATTTCAGAAATTATTAAAAATAAAACAAAAATTCAGGAAAATAGGAATTGGGGGTTAGGGTTCGTCCTTGAACAAATTCAATCGATTGATCCTTTTGCAGTGATCGTTTGTTGACGAAACTGAAATCAAATCAAAGAGCATCTCAGGGCCGATCTTTCGGTATAATTATCTTGATTTAAGATTGAGTAAATTGCAAAATCGAAATTTTTGTAGTTCGCTATAATTCTTGGACTTTCTGAATTATTGTTGATGCGTTGAATGATTTTGATCATAGTAAATGATTCTAGAGACCTAGAGCTTCATTTTGACATATGATTTGTTTGAGTTGAGTCCTGCTTTATCAAAGTCGATTTTTTTCCTATTTTACGATTCAATTTGTGTTCAAATCTGTGATTTTTGATTGATATGGTTAGGATAGGTAGATTGTACGATTTCCGGGCTTCATTTTTATATATGGATTGTAGTGTTTGGTTATGAATCGAGGGTTATCGGGTTTTGGCCGGGAACCTCCGATTTCTCGCCGGTTTTAATGGCTATTGGCCGGATTTCTTTGTTTTTAGATCGGGATTCATGTTTATATACTCGATAATGTTGTTGTTTATGAGGTTTATGTTGCTGGGCTAGCTTGGACTGGATTGTGAGTGAAAAACCGGATGAAAACGAATTGTTTTGGATTCGTTCGAGGTGGTCGGAGCCGGTCAAACCACCGCCGGAAACTGGGCATTTTTCCAGAATCCGGTGGGTGTTCAACCCGACCCGGACTTGTTCTTGTCGACCCGATTCACTTCCTTGTCCGACCCGGTTTTGATCCTTATTCCCCAAAACCCAGTTTAAAAACCTGTTTGTGGGATTTTTCTGTTTTATTTATTTTCAAAATTCATTTTCTATTTTGAAAAATCATTTTCTTTAATTTCAAAAATCATTTAATAATTATTTTAAATTCTAAAAATTATGTATTTAATTATTTTAACTAAAAAAATTATTTTCTTTAATTATTTTCAAAAATGCAATTTGATTTAATTATTTATAATTCATTTTAGTTAATTATTTATAAATTTAATTAGTTGATTAAAAATTAATTAATCAATTAATTTTATTTATAAATAGTTAAATAAATGTAAATTATTTGTAATTAATTCAAATAATTCCTAAAAAATTATTTTTAGGCTTTTAAAAATTATATTTTGGCATTTAAAAATCAATTAATATTATTATTAATTGATTTAAATCTATTTATTTCTTATTTTATTCATAATAATTAAACCGTTTGTCCGTTTAATACGAAACGAACGCGTACAGACTCAGAAAAATGTTGCGCTTCCAATAAAAATACTTTTGAGACCTAATTTCTTTTGTATTGCAATGTCATTTGATTTGGGAATCAGTTTGAGTCGGTATTTGATCGATAAATGCTAATATTGAACTGATTTTCATTCTGAACGCACTGAGACGTATCTTTTAATGATCTGACTTATGCATTACACGAAATATGTGATTACGTGATATACAAATGTCATGATTATGTGTTATGTGATAAGTATGCTATCTGTTTACAGCTTAAAATGCCATGCTTAGTTATAAACGATCGGGTAGATGTCAAGACGTATAGTTACGTCGATTGAGTTTAGTTCTGTCAATTAAGATAGTCCTTTTGTTTATAGAATCAAGTTGCAAGGAGTGCAGTCAAGTGTTAGACGGAGATAGTAGCCAGCAGCTATAAGCCAGGGTTTTAGTGAAAAGTTATTGAGCATACCAGGCAAGTATTCCCGAACTTTCTTTTAAATACTGCAAGTATTCTCCCCTATTCTAAATTCAGTATAGCTTATTATTTTACATATTCACATATAAGAACTTTTTAAAAATACTCTGATAGCATATTGAATATCAATATTCCTATATTTATTGACATTCTCATATTCTAGCAATCATTCTGCTAGAACCAATCTTTTGACTCGATAGATAGTGTATAACTACACTATCCAGATATACTCTATACAGTGAAACTTTGAATTGAGATTAGCGAATAACTAATTGTTCTAGTTATTTCGCCATCAGTTGTTGAGATAACTCCGGACCATGTGACATGGGGACTTGAATAGATAAGGATGTCATTGATCCGACTCCTTTAATCAAAATTATTTTGTGAATTGATTCTTGGTTAGCACAAGAGACCGAGGCACCGGTCCAGCGTGAGTTATTATACGAAAGTGTAATATCTTGCTAGGCGAATGTATGCCTTCTTCATGGATATCCAATAGGTACGATATGGCTGCGGGATATCGATACCTATATTTACGGTATGGCTGCGGTATACCGGTGTTGTTTCATGACTGATCATCAGAAACAACATAGTGCATAATTGTATTTTATTACACAGTCGCTTAAACTTTAAAGTTTATATCAGCTTCTGATTTTACTCAGATATTGTTATTATTGTTTACTTACAAACTCTATGTTACTTGCTGAGCACCTTTTCGCTCATACTTGTTTATTAATCTAATCTTTCAGCTAAACCGGAGCAGGCTTGAGTTCCAGGTTTGAGTAGAGGTCAAGCGCTTGTAAATAGTTTGGTGTGTTTTCCAGGTAGATAGTTTGGGACGCTTGAATAGTATAAATGTTTGTAATAAATTTTGAATAAGTTGTAAAACTAATTAGACTTATGGGTTGTAATAACAGTTGGTTTGTATTAGTGCCTATTTCATACTATAACCCATGATCGATTCAGTGCAGGTAAAGGGGTCATATTTATTATATTATTCCGCTGTGATAATTTTATTATAGTTTAGTGGCAAGTGACCCCCAAATCTAGACCCCGGGTTTGGAGGGCGTCACATCTGCCCCCCAAGTGTTGCCCACATATGCCTTCATGTACTTCTTCAAGAGCCCAATGTGCCTCATCGGGCCTGAGACACCTTAAGTAAGGCACCACAAAAGATCTTTTATACAAAATCCCATCTATTAAAGAGTATCTTAGTGCTCGAACAACCAACTTCCGTGCTTCAGTAGCATCGTTTGGCAACCATCCGGTTTGAATATGAGTCTTAATGGGATCAATCCATGAAGACCCCAGACCTATAGGAGCTACAAGCTTAACATCAATGCTCCGTGTCTTCAGAACGCGGAAGTATACACTTCCCGAACTTTCCTCTATCTCGGATGAAGCAAACTTTGATAACGCATCTGCCTTAGCATTTTCCTCCCTCGGAATGTGTTCAATATGGCATTCATCGAATTGGGTCATCACAACCCTTACTAGGAGGACATATTTAGCCATCGTATCATCCCTTGCCTCAAACTCTCCCTTTACCTGGGATATGACCAGCTTCGAGTCTCCATAGACTTTTAAGTTCTTGACTCTAAGTGTTCCTGCTAAGCCAATGCCAGCTATCAGAGCTTCATATTCTGCCTCATTATTTGTGGCCGGGAAGTCTAAATTTATGGCATACTCAATCAAGAACCCATCAGGGCTTTGTAAAACCAAACCTGCTCCACTTGAATTTGTTTTTGATGCTCCATCGAAATAAAGAACCTAATATTCTTTCTCCTTATCAACCTTTTTCTTGTCCTCCTTATCAACTTCCTTGTCTTGAGGTATGGTATCCTCCTGGCCCCCGACTTCTTGGTTGGGTATGGTACATTCCACCACGAAGTCAGCCAATGCCTGGGCTTTTATTGCCATTCGTGGCTTATACTTGATGTCGAATTCTCCTAGCTCTATCGCCCATTTAATCAGTCTCTCACTAGCCTTAAGACTATGGATTATATTTCTCAAGGGTTGATTCGTTAGAACCTCAATTTGATGAGCCTGAAAGTAAGGACAGAGCTTTCTCGAAGCCATTACCAGGGCTAAAGCAAACTTCTCAATGGTTGAATAATTCAACTCAACTCTATGCAGAATCTTGCTGACATAGTATACGGGTTTCTGGATTTTCAGTTCCTCCTTAACCAACACATCGCTCAAGGCACCCTCTAAAATGACCAAATATAAATATAAGACTTCATTCAAAGCTGGCTTGGCCAACAACGGGGCATGGGCCATATATTTCTTTAATTCCTCAAATGCCTTCTGGTTTTCCTCACTCCATTGAAATTTTTTGACCTTCTTTAAGGACTTGAAGAATGACAGGCACTTGTCTCCTGACTTGGAGATGAATCGTCCCAGCGCAACAACCCTTCCTGTGAGCTTCTGAACATCTTTGACAGTTTTTGGTGGCCCCATGTCCAGGATTGCCTTCATTTTATCGGGGTTGGCCTCGATCCCTCTCTTGGAGACCATCAGTCCCAAATATTTTCCAGATCCTACTCCGAAAGCACACTTCGTAGGATTTAACATCATGTTGTGGTACTTCAGAACCTCGAAAGCTTCCCTTATATGGGTTATATAATCAGTCTTTACTAGACTCTTCTAACATGTCATCAACATAGACTTCCATAGTCTTGCCAATAAGAGCCTTAAAAATTTTATTTACCAACCTTTGATAGGTGGCTCCCGCATTCTTGAGACCAAATGCCATAACAAGATAACAATAAACACCAAAGTAAGTGATGAATGATACCTTTGGAATGTCGTCCTTCTAGGGGCTACTTCATCATCTGAAGATTCGGAGTCTCTCTCAGTGTAAGGACCAGAAAATTCCTGATCTTCAGGGATAGGAGCCAAGCCTCGTATGTAGGGGGGAGATCGTCCCCGTGCTTCACTCCATCCAGCATGTCCACTTCCTCCAACCTCGGGGTAAAGGGGCATCCCATAAGGGGGGTTAGTAGTAACAACAGTTGAATATTCATACCCGATGGGTCGAGAATTCACAGGTGCATGTAGTTGTTGAACTTGGAGATTCGTACCTTGAGTAGCCGAGGGAATCGTCCCTTGTGGCTGAGGTTCAGTTGCCCCTATCTGGGTTTCTCCTTGCGTGGTTGCATAGGTCGAATGAGGAGGTACCTCCACAGTGGACGAAATCACTTGGATTGTCCCCGTTGGTGTTCCTCCTTCAAGGGTTCTAACTGTTCTCCGTGTTTTCGCCATGGTTGTTGTTGTGCTTTCCCACAGACGGCGCCAAATATTATGGATAAAAAACTAAGATTATTATTTGTTGTATTTATTACTAAGATTCGGGAGCTCAAGGCCTTTAATGGCTGCTCTCGTGTTTCGTAGCTTAACTCTGCCTTTACGAGATGCCTACGTATCTCTGTGAATTAGAGAATCAAGCCAAAAAACGTAGTTCTGATCGAGGGGTAGATCCCTTTATATGGATGTTGAGAGTCCTTGAATTGGACTAGGGATAGGAGACTTGTTGATCAAGTTCTCAGACTTTGGATAGACTTTGAAGTCCTAGAATAGAGAAATCAGATTCCTAGTTGGTGTAGGTGCCCTTGGGGCTATCTTTTATAGATTTATATTACTGATTGGACTCATTTAATGAGCTGTTAATCCCCCTTATTTATTAATTACGAAATTAATAAATAATTAGAGCTTTGGGCCTCGTTAATTGGGCTTTGTTACTGGACCATACCAGGTCTAATTAATTCAACATTAATTATATTTCTAGGCTAATTTTAGGCCCATATCAAGTACTTCGTGTACTGGGAGACTGCCAGTACCGTGGGAGACAGTACTATGTGTACCTAAGGACCTGCAAAGTGTATGTATACCCAAAATTGGACACATAGCCCGTATACGGCCAGGGTGATAACAAGAAGTTTGGAAGTTATCCTCCTACTAGTAGAAAAGGTTACTAATTTCCATCTTATGACTAATTATCGTAAGCGATGGCTCCAGTGAATGTCCTATTCTTCCAATTTGAATTGAGATGCAATACCGTAACCCAAGCCTAGGCGCTGGGTTTAACATTAAGGTATTTGTAGACTAATAAGTCAATCAAAAATATTATTTTAAAAAGAGGTGTTTGTCACCAAGAAAATTACTTGAATAAATACATATCTTTATACGGATTAATATAATTTCTTTAACAGTCTTTTCATACTATTGATTATCATGGCTGAGCATTATTGCTCACTCTTGCTTTCTTTCAAATGTCACAACACAACAGATTACCAGTATGCCGGTGTGGGGTTTAGTCACTTGAAATGGTGATAAGAATCCTTTACAGCTTTGTCTCAGGTGGACCTGAGTATTCAGATAGGTATAAGATATTAGTAGTCATTATTGTAACTTCATGTTGTGGTCACGAATAATTGTTTAAGATCATGTAAAGTACATTTGAGTTGTAATAAGAGAAGATTACATTTTGTACATCGTTTCTAAGGCTATAACTTGTGTGTGTGTGTATGTGTGCGTGAGATTGGGATCTATTGGATTATTGAATTAATGCAGGTTACACATGAGTGAAGGATTACGTGACGACCCAGATTCCTGGCCCCGAATTTGGGGGTGCTATAAATGTTCTCACTTCTCTAGTGCAGAGTCAACAAAATGACATCAGGACCCTGGTAGACTCCCACAAACATCTTCAAATGCAGAATCAGTTTCTTTTGGAGCTATCATGGGTG